>NW_011895006.1:2860-5598 GCF_000151845.1 Pteropus vampyrus | reverse complement strand
GGGAGCTGTCTTGTGATTGCCAATTGTTAATTTTTCAAGAATTTTAAGAGCCAAATGATATTACACTGATATTTTGAAGGTGACTATAGTAGGAGTATTTACATCACAGAAATTGAAAAATGGTAGAAATCACTACTTTATATTTTTAACGAGGTGTTCAAAGTTTTTACCAAAACTACTGGTTTTAACTGTCTTCATTTTACTGCTACCTTGTATTTTATTGAATGGATAAATCTTATTTATCCACTACTCAGGAATATGTCGATCTTTCCCATATTTCTCTCTTACAAATTATTGTGAGTTCAGCAATCTTGTACATATCTCACTGATCACATATACAAGAGTGATTCAAATGTTGAAATGTAGAAGTGGAATTGTCGAATCCTAAGATTTATGCATCTTCAACTTTACTAGACAGTAAGCAATTATTTCTGAAATGACTATATCAGTTTACACTTTCACTAGTAATTTCAGGGTATTTGTTTCCCATATCTAGTAGTATGAAATCATATATCTGGTAGTATGAAGGTATACCAGGGATACTTAGCATTTCACCAACAAGAAATGAGGTTGAGTATCTTCACTACTTATTTCCCATAGCTTTTCTTTGTTCTTTGTGCTATCTTTGACATATAGAAATTTTAAAATTTAGATTGAAGTTTTTCTTTTTACAATTATTAGATATATACATTTCTCTTTTTATAGCCTGTTTATTTTTTGATAGGGCTTTTTTGTCTCTTTTTACTGAACTGTAGATCTTTATGTAACCTGATTATTTATCTTTTGATGGTTATTTCCAGGAAAAATATCTTATCACAGTTTGTGGCTTTTTTTCACTTTATTTGTGATGTCTTTCAACATATAGAAGTAGTAAATTTTATTGTGGTTGAATTTTTCCACCACTTTTTTAATGTTTATTGGTTTTGTGTGAGTCACCCAGATATCATAAAGATGTTTCCTAATATTTTATTTTGAAAATTGACAGATAAGCTTTTAACATTTAGGTTCATTTGATTACTTCTCTTAAATGGTAAAAATTCTCTGTCATTAATGCCAAAGAGATAGAGGATTGCAAAGAGTACAGATTTTGCTTTGACTTTAAATTATTCATCAGTATTTCATCATTCTGTGGAGATTGCATGCTACATATTTAGAATACTTAAATGCATTGAGCATGGTCTTGATCTCCTGGTGGGGCTAAACCTATTATCACAGACAGTATAGTATAAGGGCTAAAAGAAGCTCATACATATATATTTTCTGGGAGAAAGTGAGCTGTGAATCATTTACCATGAAGCAATGAACTGTTCTTTTAATTCATATTCCCTGTGCTAATAGCAACTTAATGAAAAACTGAGATCATTGCCATGGTGTTGTCTGCACTACAACCTTTAAAGGATGCCAGTATTTACCTACATAATTTTCCTGATTGAGTGACAATAGTAAAAGCTTGTGGGGGCTACGCAGACATTTTCCTGCTAATTTAGCAAAAAGAACAATTTATAGCAGGTATTAGTTGCTAGGATGCTTTAGATTTCTAGAATGTTATGAACCTGTTTTTCAAATATTGATTTCTGTTTGCAGAGACGAAATGGAGAAGATATACCAGTAGCCCAGACTAAGAACATCAATCACAGAAGATTTGCTGCTTCCTTCAGATTGCAAGAAGTGACAAAAACTGACCAGGATTTGTATCGCTGCGTAACTCAGTCAGAACGAGGTTCTGGTGTGTCCAATTTTGCTCAACTTATTGTGAGAGGTAAAGTAAAATTGCTTTCACTACATGAAATTGTATGGCTTTATTGTAACAAAAGCAACATTGTAAATATTTGGTATGATTTTTAAACCTAATTCTCTTGATTTCAAGTCACACAAAATTATATTATTATAGAAGTTCTGATAATGTCTTAAGGTAAAATTATGACTGGTTGTATAGTTCGTCAAACCAGTTTTCAACAAGTGTTTTCCATCAAATGAAATCTCTCTTAAAAGCTCTAATAGGGTTGGCTACATAAAACACTTGGTTCAATATTGCTGTCATCTCATTTACATTTTAATATTAGGTTCATTTTTCCATTTTAAAATAATTCCACAGATATAACATTTGTTCTTCAAACCGTTGTGGTAGTGAAGTGAAGGTCAAAGTTCCTATCCTCATGTAGACAAATTTTACTGGTGTCAAAACCCAGTGTGGTTGCTTATGAATTATGGCCCCCTATAACATCTTAGACTCGCTGAGAGGTTTCATTAATATTCTTGGATACTAAGGTTACTAGAGGAATTGTGAGAGATTCTGACATATCAGTATATATCTGAGGTGATTACTGGAAAATAAGTGCAGATATACAATGTATACCACATTCAAAATTTACTGAGTCCCACTTTTCTTCCATACTCTGTTTTAGGTTATGGAGATACAATTTTAAATAAAGTACAAAGTCCCTGCCCATATGGAACTTAGCATTCAGGTTTGTTAGGCACACCGTATAGAAAGATATTGAAAATATAGTTTTGAGTTCTGCTATGAAGAAAAGTAAACACATAAAGTGACAGGGATTGATATTTTAGTTAAGGAGATCTGGAAGGCCTCTTTGAGAAGTGACAACTGAACTGAAACCTAAAAAATGAGGACATCTGCATGTGAAACTAGAGGAAATACAGCTTTGTTCAATAGGCTATCGAGCATCAATCAATAATGACACAAATTAAAATAATTATAATCCTGTAAATCTCTTCAA
>NW_011895006.1:0-2810 GCF_000151845.1 Pteropus vampyrus | reverse complement strand
TAAACCTATTATCACAGACAGTATAGTATAAGGGCTAAAAGAAGCTCATACATATATATTTTCTGGGAGAAAGTGAGCTGTGAATCATTTACCATGAAGCAATGAACTGTTCTTTTAATTCATATTCCCTGTGCTAATAGCAACTTAATGAAAAACTGAGATCATTGCCATGGTGTTGTCTGCACTACAACCTTTAAAGGATGCCAGTATTTACCTACATAATTTTCCTGATTGAGTGACAATAGTAAAAGCTTGTGGGGGCTACGCAGACATTTTCCTGCTAATTTAGCAAAAAGAACAATTTATAGCAGGTATTAGTTGCTAGGATGCTTTAGATTTCTAGAATGTTATGAACCTGTTTTTCAAATATTGATTTCTGTTTGCAGAGACGAAATGGAGAAGATATACCAGTAGCCCAGACTAAGAACATCAATCACAGAAGATTTGCTGCTTCCTTCAGATTGCAAGAAGTGACAAAAACTGACCAGGATTTGTATCGCTGCGTAACTCAGTCAGAACGAGGTTCTGGTGTGTCCAATTTTGCTCAACTTATTGTGAGAGGTAAAGTAAAATTGCTTTCACTACATGAAATTGTATGGCTTTATTGTAACAAAAGCAACATTGTAAATATTTGGTATGATTTTTAAACCTAATTCTCTTGATTTCAAGTCACACAAAATTATATTATTATAGAAGTTCTGATAATGTCTTAAGGTAAAATTATGACTGGTTGTATAGTTCGTCAAACCAGTTTTCAACAAGTGTTTTCCATCAAATGAAATCTCTCTTAAAAGCTCTAATAGGGTTGGCTACATAAAACACTTGGTTCAATATTGCTGTCATCTCATTTACATTTTAATATTAGGTTCATTTTTCCATTTTAAAATAATTCCACAGATATAACATTTGTTCTTCAAACCGTTGTGGTAGTGAAGTGAAGGTCAAAGTTCCTATCCTCATGTAGACAAATTTTACTGGTGTCAAAACCCAGTGTGGTTGCTTATGAATTATGGCCCCCTATAACATCTTAGACTCGCTGAGAGGTTTCATTAATATTCTTGGATACTAAGGTTACTAGAGGAATTGTGAGAGATTCTGACATATCAGTATATATCTGAGGTGATTACTGGAAAATAAGTGCAGATATACAATGTATACCACATTCAAAATTTACTGAGTCCCACTTTTCTTCCATACTCTGTATTAGGTTATGGAGATACAATTTTAAATAAAGTACAAAGTCCCTGCCCATATGGAACTTAGCATTCAGGTTTGTTAGGCACACCGTATAGAAAGATATTGAAAATATAGTTTTGAGTTCTGCTATGAAGAAAAGTAAACACATAAAGTGACAGGGATTGATATTTTAGTTAAGGAGATCTGGAAGGCCTCTTTGAGAAGTGACAACTGAACTGAAACCTAAAAAATGAGGACATCTGCATGTGAAACTAGAGGAAATACAGCTTTGTTCAATAGGCTATCGAGCATCAATCAATAATGACACAAATTAAAATAATTATAATCCTGTAAATCTCTTCAAGCAGACGTTTGGCAGATTCTAACAAAAACATCTAAACTAAATTGAGATTCATCAAAGGCATCAGCAATGGCATTTGTGAGTAAGTTTTTTGTTTGAGATAGGATCTGATGGTTGAGAAAAAGCTGCCCAGGTGAGGGGTGTAACTGTGATGGGCAGGGGTAAGAGAAAGAAGTGCCATTATACAGAGAGTAAGACATGTGTCAAAGCCCCGAGGCTTGAAGGAAAATGAGATGCATCCACATTCAAGTTAATATATTTTATAGTCCTTGACATCAGATAGTCCTTTTACATACACTATTTCAAGATTTACTTGATTTTAATACTTTAACCTTTAATACTTCCAGAAGGAAAAAAATTGAATTCCAGACTATCTCATAATTGCCCAGAGCCACAAAGATTTAATAATTGACTGAGCCAGAATTTAACCCCATGTTTCTTGATTCCTGATGTTGGGTGCATTCTTTTCCACCACAGCTTTATCTCGTATTAACTTTATTAAGTAATGCCGTTAACCTCTTGTAATGCTTTTGTCATGAGATATTCTATAGCTCATCGATAAAAATGTTCATCTTTGTATATTGATATGATTCTATTTTCAGTGAAATGCCTCTCATGTCTCCAGCACAAATCACCTGCTTTTAAGTTCATGAAATCACAGCCCCAATTAATTGAATAATAAGAAATTGTGATAATATTTGACTCAAGGGTTCGGTTAGAAAGACAGTTTATCTTCTATTCATTAATGCTTGTATATTTATCTTTGTTGAGCTCCATTTCAGCATCTCTCTCACCTGAACCTACTTTTAAAAGCCTGAAGGCATCTCAGGGTAGTTGCCAGAGTGTTTAATATGCTGGGTCTATAGATGTGTACTTAGTCGTCACGCTCATTGTGTCTGCACAGTGTACTGTATGTGCATTCATTATATAGCCACTGAAGGAGATGGCAGCTTTTAATAGTGCAGCTAGAATGGTTTTGAACAACTTAACATTTTATATATACTTATAATTGTTTTTTGAGGACATGGCCCTGTGACCGTTGTAGAGGGCAAAGTTGAAGTTTTTATCTAGGAGCTCTCTTTATAGATATAATTTCTTCTTTCATATGCTGTTTATTTTAAGAGGTTGATTTTTATCATTACTGGATCTCCTTTGTTTATCCAAATTGACAAGTAGATTTTACCATTTTATCAGTGTTGGTTTTTTGTTTTTTTTTTTTAACCTGGTGTCTACATTGTGGCTATTCTAGGAGTATTACTTGTGAAATAAATAT
>NW_011895005.1:2642-3138 GCF_000151845.1 Pteropus vampyrus | reverse complement strand
ACTATTAAACAAAAATTTTCATCCTAAAATCATATCATCTTATGCTTCTATCACTTTTTAGGTTGTAGGCTTTTGGAATTAGTCTGATTTTTATAGTTCTCATAATAAAATATAAAGGAAAAGTTCCTCCATTTGTTTAATGGGCAAACGATTGTAGCACCAATAACTATTTGATAAGACTCACGTGCTCATTGCATTTCCAGGTGTTCTTGGGAACCACTATTTGGAGATTGGATATTTGGGCTTCGTTACAATCTTATTTGTTATTCTGTAGTATCCTTATGTCTGTTAATAGTGAGTGGTATTCTTTGAATTTCCTTCCCCCTTCCTCCCTTCCTCCCTTCCTCCCTTCCTCCCTTCCACCCTTCCTCCCTTCCTCCCTTCCTCCCTCCCTTCCTTCTTTCCTTCCCTCCATTCTTTATTCCTCTATTCTCTCCCTCTCATTTTTTCTTTCTTTCTAAAAATACTTTCATATTAAATTTTTGTCATGTCCCAA
>NW_011895005.1:0-888 GCF_000151845.1 Pteropus vampyrus | reverse complement strand
TGATAGAATCGATTAATCAATGCCCAAGAAAACCCTTGCTGAATTTTAGGTTGCAATTATATTAAATATATATAGTAATATGGGGAGAACTGACATCTTTCTGATATTGAATATTGTTATCTAGTAACATGTATAACTCATCATTGACTTAGGATTTTTTAACTGTCTCAATAAATTTTTCTGAATTTCTTTATAAATGACTTACACAAAAAATTAATTCAAACCTTAAAGTCAGTTATACATCTCATAATATTTACAGATATTCACTTTAAAAATGGCATATTTTACTGTAATATTATTTGAACCCTAAAATAAAGTAAATATACTGACCAAAAGTAAATGGACAATTAGTTACAATTAGAGAGAAGACTTTCTCTCTCCTCTGCACAAGCAAATGTTTCTTTCAAACATTGATCTATCTTGAAAATCACTCATCAAGTCTATTATTATCTACATGATATCCAATCACCATGCCAATCACCCATGCCAACGGCATAGCTAATTATTTAGAAGGCAGCTGTTTCTCCAGATAATAATAAATAGTCATATATGCAATTATCCTTTCTAAAATGTGTGTCATATGCAATATAAATATCCCATCATACTCTACAATATAATAAATAGCTAATATAATATTTCATGCTTACATGATGCTAACTATACAGAATTCTGTGGCTTATTATCATAACAATAAATTCCCTCATGTTGTTGAGGTCACTTCAATTTACCAAATGTTTTCATCCACAGCATTTCTTTAGTTCTCTCGCAACATTATCAAGGGCAAGCATATATTATTACCTTCATTTTTAAGAGAAGGAAAATGAAACTTGGAAAAATTAATTTGCACAAGATTGCATAATCAGTCTCTAGTAGAGGTGAGCCTCAAAT
>NW_011895004.1:2395-3344 GCF_000151845.1 Pteropus vampyrus | reverse complement strand
GTTTCCTCGGGGGATTATGTCTGGGCTTCTGGGGGATGCGGGTTACAAGCCGAAAGGAAGGCCTTCTCTGCGTTGGAAGAGAAGCAAATGAAATATGCGAGACGTGCATGTTTCCAACAGCTCAAGTATGTACACGCGCGCACACACGCACACGAAAGCACACACACACACGCACAGGCGCATGCACGCGCATGCACACACGCACACACACACGCGCGCATGCACACGCTCACACACACACACGCTCATGCACATGCACACACACACACACACATACGCAAGCACGCACATGCAAACACATGCACACACACATGCACACACACACGCACACACACACGCACACACATGCACACCGCTGCTGAGAATATAACATTTTCGCGAGCACCGGTCATCTGTCCGTTTTCTGCGCACGGGTCTTCAGCATAAGCAGTCGCGTCCGGAACGGTGCCGCAGTGGAGAGAAGCCAACGCCCCGAAACCTGTCTGCTGCCTCGAAGCCCGGCCCGGCCTCCAGACGTGACCGCGACCTCTTTCCCCAGCCTGCCACCGCCCCGCTTGGGGGTCATCTCCCGCTCGGCCTCCCCCGCCCGCCCCAGGAATGCGTTTGCCTCCCGGTGCTTGGAGCACATGGAAGCCGGTGTGTCTGCGGGAAAGTGAGTGAGCGGACGCGTCCCGAAGGGCTGACCTCGGCATCCTGAAAAGGCGGCGGCTCGAGTGGACATTGGCACCGCACGCCCGGCCGTCGGCGTGGCCTGGGTCCTCCCTGTCTTCTTCAGTCCTCACGGAACTCTGAGCTCTCGAGAACTTGAGGCTGTTGGTTGTCTGACTTGGATATTAAGGAAAATATCTCAATCTGTGGGTTCTGGCAAATAAGGACGGAGGATGTTTCATAAACTGCTTCCTTGTGGATCTGGGAGCTGCCCCCCATCTACCCCCTTGCTGCCCACCCG
>NW_011895004.1:0-883 GCF_000151845.1 Pteropus vampyrus | reverse complement strand
GTTTGTGGGTTGAGATCCTCCATTTGCAAAACAATGTATTAGGTCATGAGCTCCAAGACCAGAGGGGCTTTCGGCCCAGCCTCGTGGGCGGCAGGTGAGGTGTGCAGGTAGCTGGGCTTCAGGAGCCGAGGCCATAGCACTGCCAGGGCCAGGTGAGGCGAGACGGCGCTTCGTTTAAGGCACATAATTTAAGGCGGTGCCCACTCTCTGAGGACCTGAGGGTGCTCCTTGGGCCCCTCACTCAGCCTGCTTCACCCCGCCCTGGCCCCTACGTAGACTCTCCCTACTTTACAGACAAGAACACTGTCACTGATGGGACAGAGTCGAATCGTTATGGCAGAGACCCTATGGGCCAGTGAATCAGAGATCTTTAGAATCTGGCCCTTTACAGGAAAGGCTTGACAATCCCAGCCCAGAGTGTGGCTGGGGCATGGTGGGTGCGGGGCCCCCAGTGGGGCAGCCGAGGAAAGGGGAGCCCACGGGCCCTGCAGGTGTGCGGACCACCTGCGGGAGTCTGTCCTGAGCAGTGACAGGGAGGCGCTGAAGTCCGTGGGCGAGGGTTCGATTTGCGTTAAAGGGCTACACGTTTCCCTTCACGGCCCTTCATGCCCAGACCTGGGCTTGCTCCTCTTGGTTCCCAGACGTTCTTTAAGTCTCATCTGCTGAATGAAAGCGAAAACAGCTGTGAGGGGTTTGAGCGGCATCCGATGTGCTAGGAATACAACAATATCGCAAGGCCCTTGATTATTTTGCGTGTTTACTCCCAGCTATTTGTTTTTAGAAAGTGTGCGTCTTATTAATAAACCACCCTCGAGTCTTTTGATGAACGCTTTCCACCATGCTATCATTTTTTTAAATAGTGACTTCGTATTTGAACATTTTA
>NW_011895003.1:4720-7673 GCF_000151845.1 Pteropus vampyrus | reverse complement strand
AACTCTCGAGCAATGCAAAATGAGAGGGGTGAGCTTATGCACTGGCATCCAAAAATCCGAATAGAAATAAACAGCATAGGTAAAAGTTTGGCCTCAAACTGCGATCAGCTTTTTGAACATATGATTACCTGTATATGGGGCCAATAAACCCCTTGCTCAAGTGTATGCCAGATTGGACTAGAATTTAATAACGTTCACAGGAAAAAGATTCGGGAGATTTATTGGATTGCAAACTTAATAGGTTTCAACACTGTACTGACACTGTTAAGCGGCTCACGTAGTATTACAGGGACATAACAGAATTGTCTGTCCGGAGATTAGATTCAGACATGCTGTACTTTACCGCATCTGGAATGTGTTTGGTCTTGGCGGTGATGCTTTAACAAGGGGCCACCAGCTATGGGCCTTTGGGGTGCGGACGCCAGAGCGTAACTATGCTGCATATAACCCGACCGAAGGAACCGCCAGGTTAGCTTGGGCAAAGCCCCCCAGGAAGGTCAAGGCCGGCTGCTGTGTGTGTCCTCGGTCAGAGGAAATAACTCGTCAGGCGATGTCCCCAGCAAAAGGTAAAGGAAGCGCCGGTTCGTAGGGTCTGCGTGTTCATCTCCTAAAGCTCCCCGAATGAATTCTCAAACCTGGGTATCTTAACCGCCGACGTGCATTCTCTGACAGTCCCAGAGGCTGGGAGGGCAGGCGCGAGCCGTCGTCAGGGCCGTGCTCCCTCTGACACCTGCAGGGGACCCTGCTTCCTCGTAGCACACCTGTCTGCTGCATCTCAGGAAATGGGGCATCCCACCATTTCTGGGGAATTACTGAAGACTCAGCAATAAGGGGCATTTTTTAGTGCAGATGTTTTTTAAAGCTGTTTCTCCAAGAATCGTGGCGGAGGAAGGGGGAGGAGTAGATAAATCTCACCATTTTCGCTCGCTCTTGTCTCTATTCCATGGCTAAAGTCTGGAACTTATTCAGCTTTCACATCAAAACAGCGGAAGGCTGAATGAAGTTCGTGGCCACGTTTGAAGGCTCCCTGAATTCCCAGCCTGGGGCGGCCTCATCTTCACAGATGGGTGGGATAAATGTCTCTCACCGGTATACATGGTGTCGATTGTCACCTATTGATCACGGTTGCTGCTCAGTGCTTTAATAACTTGTTTTGGTGACTTTAAATAATAACGACATTACAGAAAGTATAAAATACAGTGCACACTGAGGGATAAGCTGCCTTTTTGTGTTTTGCGTCATCCAAGCAAATCCAGTTGTTTTTTCCTCAAACATTTGAGGTTCTACAAAATACACATTGGCATTTTATAAGTACTTTTCTTTCCATTAAAACCGCAAGTACATGCTATAGGGAATTTACTTCATGTGTGAATGACTCACTTGTACTCAAGTCGTCACTTGGTAAAACTTTCATGGTCTTAGGGTGACTTTAAAAAAATATGTTGTCCTTTCACTAGTGAGAAATTAAGCAGAACCTTCAAGGCTCAATTTCAGATTTCAGTTTCAAGTCACAAGGTTCGATGTCAGCCTTGCACACTTCCCCGGTGTCTGTCCGTATAGGACATTTATACTACCCGGTGTCTGAGCAGGTTCCGTACGAAGCAAGATCATGGTTCTGAAGCTACCAAAAGTGTGTTCTCGACACGTTTAAGATGCTGGCATGTTATCTGATGGCCGTGGCTGTTCTTGTTTTCACCATCACCCTCAGTCATAAACACATTTCCTACTATGTCAGAGACACACACTCACACTCACACTCACACTCACAGATAACCGAAGCAAAGTTCTAATGAAACAGCGCCTACGCTCACGTGGGCAGGTGTGTCCTCATCGTGTCTTTTCCGTTTTTTTCTGTTCTATCTATTCTACTCCATTCTGCTCTATTTTATGTAGAACAAAGCACGTGCCGGTGCCCACTGGGTTCGACTTACAGCCTGTTCGTGGGTTAGATAGGCAGTGAAATGAGTCCGGCCCAAACAGGTGCCAGCGATGGCTGCCGAGCAGCAGCCAGGGGGGCGCGGGCAGACGGCAGGTGCCCGAGAGAGGACGGGCCCTTCGGCAGCGTCGCCCGTCTGTGGGGGGTCCCGTCCTGGGGGCCGCTCCCCTCGCGGCCTCGCTGTCCTGGGCGTCGGTGGGTGGCGTCTGGCTGTGGCTGCTGAGCAGGGTGCCGTCCAGGTTGGCTTGTGTTTCGCGTTTTTAATGTAAGCAAGTGTTGTAATTAATAGTTGCCGTGTAGCATTCCGAGATGGCATGGTGACATCAGGGACTGGATTTCGCTATAAGACTTACACAAATCCCGGATTTTACTTACTCTACAGACTTACTCATCACTGTAAGGGTCCGTGCAGTGACCGGGCACGACAGGCAGGGGCCGGGTCTCCCGTGCGGCAGGACGCACTCCGGCACCAGGCGCGCGGGGCTGTCCACAGGTGGGGCCGTCTGGGGCAGGGGGCGTCTCCATCTCCCGCAGGCCCACGCGGACCCGCTCCGCCGGTTCTCGGGGAGCCGCCAGTGGGTCTGTGATTCCCAGGTCGCTGTGGTACAAGCTGCTCCACAGAGGTGGCACGTCCTGCTAGCAGCATTCCCCCGACGGAGACCCTTGTTTGCCAGTCAGACCGCGTCGCCGCGTGGACCAGGAGAGAGGACGGGGTCACCTTCCTTCTTTCCGAAGGGTGCCTCCCTCCCCCGCTTAAGAGAAGACACAGATCCCGGGCCAGCACGTGGCCATCGACCGCCCGATGTCCCAGGGGAACCGGCACTCTGCACGTCCCGAGCACGGGAGATGCGGGGCGGGGACAGCCTCAGGTTAACACACAGTTGAGAGCAAAGGCCTGCGGGGCCGCAGGGGCCACGCCTCTTCCCTCCTCTCCGGGCCTCACAGCCGCCCCGTCCCTCGTCCCTCTCTAGATGCTGCTGAAGCGCCCGTCGGCCTAAGAGGCTAAGACCGCATGGT
>NW_011895003.1:0-2035 GCF_000151845.1 Pteropus vampyrus | reverse complement strand
AAAGAGGTGAATTTAATGTCTCTTCGCCTTAAAAGAAAAGTAGCTGATGAAAGTACTCGAAAATCCTAGAAAAGGAATGTCACAAAATCGGGTGACAAAATATAAAAATCTCACTATAAACGCAGGAAAGACGAAGGCCTGGGGAGTTAGGAAAACGCTCCTTCGCCGGTCGATCATCAGCGTGTGGATCAGGCCACCGAAGAAAGCAAGCGCCGCCCAGGCATGAAGACGGGCGAAGCGTCTCGACTGCGCGGTGAGCGGCCTTTCGGCGCTGGCCGCGCGGGCGGCGGGGTCGTCGGGCGCCGCCAGGGCTCGCTCGTCAGGAAAGCATTGTTTCAGCGGTGGGGGGCGGAAAGGAGTCGGGATTCGCATTTCAAACCACAAATCGTTTTCTTCGTTCAGAGATGATTAGAACATGAAACGAGTAGTATCTGTCGTAAGAAGCAAGACAATCGCAGGGTCGGGCCGGCCTGTCCGTCTTTTTAGTGTCCCGGTCGGTAAAACACGCATCGTCTGTGGTTAGTGAAGGCCGAGGGAGCAAAACTAATCATTCAGAGTTACTCACGGGACGGCCGTGTCGTGGAGCCGCGGCGATGTACGGTGACAGACTAGGTGGCCGCCCTTGCCGGAATCGGCATGTGGAGCGTGAGGCAGTTCTCATGACACGGCACGCTGGCTGCGCCGAAGACCACGGAGGCAGCCACGTCAGTCATTCATCGGGGGCGTCGGAGGCAGAGAAGGTCCTCGCGGGCCACAAGGAGGGCGGGTGCTCAGCGATGGGCAGGGTGCCCCACCCCGCGGGTGGGTCATGAAAGCAGTTTCTGGGGACAGCTGTTGCCGCGGGCGAGGCCCCAGCTCCACTCTCCTAGGCGGTTTGGGGGGCGGTTCAGAAGTTTCTCTTTTGCCCACAGTTTCAGTTGCCTTCAGCTCCAAAATAATCCCCAGACCTCAGAGGCAGGTCTTGGGGTGGCGTGTTTTGAACTCCACACCACACATCAGGAACACGCGCTCTTAAACCAGGAAATGAGAGCAGGGGGCCTTCAGGCTGGGCTGTCGCCTCAGCCCCACAGCTGTAGGGGGAGGGTCCGGCGAGGCCGCGCATTCTGCCAGTTGCTTTTCAACAACAGAAAGGCCATCATTGCAAAGCGAGTTTGTCACCTCTGGGGTAGAAGTATTGTAAATTTGGACGCCCGGTGATTTCCCGGGGTGAGGGTGTAACGGGGAGGCCAAGCGGGTGTCGGAGTGACCTGCATTGTGCTCAGGGGTTTCTCAGATGTTTCTACCTCCCGTGTCCACAAAGCTAACCAGGTGACTTCTTCATCTGTTCGGGTTACCTGCCCCAGAGCCAGAGCGTCGGCATTGCTGACAGAGATCTCGGTGGCCCCATGGTCCTGACCGGGCTCCACAGGTGCAGACTGGGTGTGACTAGACAAGGACTAGCTGTGGATTCTGGTCTCTGTCCTAAAGGACAGGAGTCCCATGGCCTGGGTGGTGCTGGGCGTGCTGAGCCCTTGGGGCCCGGCCGATGTGTGGCTGACATGAATGTTGACCGTCTGCAGATGACAGACATGGCAGTCTCCATGGATGCGGATGTACCATCTGCTGTCTCTGCAGCTGTAAGAACTAAATAGAAGTTCTGTTTTTCCCCCAAAACTCGAGTTTTAATTTTGCAGTAGATTTTACATGATATGAGCTGTAGAGAAAAACGGGGTGTCTTAAAGCGTTTAAATAACGAATATTTCTCGATTTGGAAAGAAAAGTAGTGATATATTTTATACAACAACTCCTTTAGGCTTCACTATCGGCCTCTTATCTCCGTTTTCTAGATGAGACTTTTTAAACAATTAACTTGCTGGCCTTTGATAATGAATCTACCTCCTGGACCCAAATGCTGGCTCCTCTGACTCGGAGTTAAATGCGGTGCCTCCGAGCAGTAAGATGTGCTTCTCTGGATTATTTACCTGCGGAAGCCAGACTCCTTTTATTTTGCTTTGGGTTACGATCCAGAGTTAGCGTCGCCACGATAGCTTCAGGC
>NW_011895002.1:3197-3504 GCF_000151845.1 Pteropus vampyrus | reverse complement strand
TTTAGGAAGTATTTACTTAGGATTTACCATGTGACAGATGCTGTGTCGGGCGCTGTAAATAGAGCACTTAACCCAAACGGCAGTTTGTGTGTGTGTGTGTGTGTTCGTTTTAACCTCTATGAGGGTCCTAGTTGGCTGGCTCATCCCAGGAGTCTCAGTATATCAGTTTTGTTGGGGTTAGATCCTGTCCTTCCGTGTGTGAAGGTCTGACGAGTCCCTTGGATCTGTAACTTCACAAGTTGGAACATGATACACTCTGGTCCTGAGACTGAGGCATTAGGGAGGAAAATAAACCCTTCTCTTCTAC
>NW_011895002.1:0-1952 GCF_000151845.1 Pteropus vampyrus | reverse complement strand
AGTCCCTTGGATCTGTAACTTCACAAGTTGGAACATGATACACTCTGGTCCTGAGACTGAGGCATTAGGGAGGAAAATAAACCCTTCTCTTCTACGGTTCCCAAAAAGAACAGAAAAAAATTCCCTGCGAGAGGAGGTAAAAGCAAAGACAGTAATGAGATGGTTTCAGAGACTCTGGTTGGTGAATACTGCCGGGCGAAACATTCTCCAGCACAGGGCAATTTCTCCTAGTTTTCATCAGTGAAGCAAATGTTATAAACTGAAAAACAGTTGTCCTGACTTACAAAGAAAGTAAGGAAAAGTATACATAGAACCTCGACATAGAAAATAGGTCATAGAGATGTGAGCCTGACTGAAGGAGAGGTCGAGGTGCCCTGCCTCTACCATTTTGGCATTCCTCTCGCATCCTGGGAGCCCAGCATGTCTGGGCTGGAGAATCGCTACCGAAAAACCATGGTGTGTGATTTGTATTCGTGTATGAACAGAAATATTGGGGTTATATGGATCTCCTTAACTGGTGAAAATAAGAACATCGGTTTTGAACATGTTCAATTGTCTTATTGATAGATAATCCTTGTATAAATCGGGGGGAAGCTCTTAAATTTCTAAGCCACTTCAACTAAGAAAGTCTCTTCGATGCTGTCGCCACATCTCTCAATGTGCTTCCTTCCCTCTATCTCCTTCTACAGCTATAATTCAAATCCTGCCACTTCTCATAGCCAGACTGTCGCAATAGCTTTCTAATAGAGCTCCATCCTTTCGACTGGAGGCCTTTACGAAGTCCCCTCCACACCAGCAGCTCCTAAGTTGTAATGAGACTCTGGGGTCAGTAGAAGGTAAAGGGAGAGAATCTCTGTAACTATAACTGCTCCGTAGGATGCAGAATGAACTGAAGATTATGCAATGGCTTGCGCTTTACTTCTCCTTAACATCCTTTAATTGCTGCTAATTTGTTACATGATAAAATGCAAACATCTTTCCATGGACAATTAGTCAAAACAGGCTAGGCTGTCTTGTTTTAAAAATTTCCCCTAAATCTTTTCCCTAAAATAAAAATTCCCTCAATGTTTATTTTTCACTCATCTGAATCGGCCATGGGTCGGGTATGTGCTTTCATATCTAACTATAAATATGATTTCTGGGAGTCTTCCAAAGTCACTGCAGAAGTAGAAGAAAGAGCATGAGAAAAGCACATTTGTCTTTCAATGCTCAGGCCCAGAAGTGATGGTTTTATACTATTTTTATGTGACATATGTCACGCGTAACGTGTGTGACTTTTATATCAGTATTACGTACAATTATTTGGATCGAATCTAATCTCAGGTTCCTAGGAAAACAGGCTGAGAAACACAGTCTTCTTAAGTAGTTACAAAAAAGTAAAATGAACGAGGCTGTTAAATGCATAGCACTGTCTATTTCATGTCTGGTGTCCAAAGTCTTTCTTGATCTACCCTCTGTCCATTTTCCAGCTTTATATCTCTCTAGTCTCTAACATTTTTTGTTGTTGTTCCAGCCATAAGGGAATACTCTCAAATGCATCCTGCTATATTTTATGGTTTTATGACTCAGAAAATGACTGAAATGCTATCTTAACTACTCTCTCTAGCCCTTTTGTTTTCCTACAAAAATCTTACACATTTTTTAAGATTAATTTTCCATCCTCTACCTTGCAGCTTCTGTGTCAAAGAGTTGTTATCTGAAAGTTTATTTATGGTATGATATGCTGAGAACAAGAATGATTAGTCAGTTGAATAATATATTAGAAGAAAGAAAAAAGGAAGGAAGGAAGGAAGGGAGGAAGGAAGGAAGGAAGGAAGGAAGGAAGGAAGGAAGGAAGGAAGGAAGGAAGGAAAGAAAGGGAGGGAGGGACTAACAAAGATGGACAGAAAGAAAAATATTAGATTTTGTGTTGAGATGCATAGGGAGCAAGGATGTGAGTAGGAACTGGGAAA
>NW_011895001.1:1237-3239 GCF_000151845.1 Pteropus vampyrus | reverse complement strand
CGCAGGCCATGTCTCCCACTCTCCCTCCCTCCTCTTTCCTTCAACTGCATGAAATGTTGACTGTGCACCCGGGATGGGTGTGATGGGACCGAGCGTGCTGACTGGAATGATTCTAGAACCAAAATAAAGCTGGGACAGGAAGAAGGGGGCTTCCAGAGGGTCCCGCTCAGCCCGAATCACCTTCACCTCCTCTTCAGGAACCAGGGACTCGGGCCTCTGCCCGGTTACTGTGAGCCCTCCTTCCGCTGCCATCGGGTGCCCAGACAAGGACCTGTGCCATCGGGATGCTTGGGAACCTCAGAGAAGGAGCCTTGAGCCAGGCCTGGTGGAGAGGACAGTAGGGAATATCAAGGAAGGCTTCCCGGAGGTGACCTGAGTCTTTAGGGCGAGAAGTAGCATAAGGCCAAAAAAGGTGGATAAGGCCCAAAAGGCATTCCTGGCGGAGAGAACAGCATACAGAAAAGGACCGGAGCTGACGGAAAAACGTGGCCAATTTATAGACCTTGCTACAGCAAAAGTCAGAGAAGGAAGCCGGGCGCGGCGGTGGGGGGAGGGCAGTACGAGTCAGTGAGTGCTGGTGCCCAGCCTGTGACCCTGCACCACTTAGAGGTAGGTACTGTTGTCATCCCCTTTATGCAGATATGGAAACTGGAGCTCAGAGAGGTTAGGTAACTAGCCCAAGATCACACAGCCAAAAAGCCTTAGCGTTGGGATTCAAGCTCAGGCTGTCCGGCTTCTGAGCTCACGCTCTTAATCACTAGGCCACACTGCCTCCTCTCCCAACTCCTCCCAGGCTGGTCTGGTTTCCCCCTGCCCTCCCCTCCCTTGGAAGATCACAGCAAGCATGGGAAGAGGAGGATCTGGGTGGGAATTCCCAGCATCCTCCAGGAGGCCTGTCCACCACAGGGCCTATGAAGAGCTTCAGTGGAATGCCCCTCCCCTAATGCCGGGGAGACAGGAGACAGTGGACATGGAAACCTGAGCTCAGGCCTTGCAGGGCGGATGGACTGTGCACATGGGCGACAGAGAGGGGCCTCAGGCCGGGGAACTGCCTGCACAGCGTTGCATGTGCCTAGGGAGCCACACAGTTGGCTGAAGCCAGAGAGACCAGGTAGAGCTGAGCTGGGGAGGCTTCATGTCCAGGCTGAGGCAGAAGGTCTTTGTCCTACTGGCATGAAGGGGTCCTGGGCAGGAGCAAGTCAGAAGGAGGGAGGCAGGAAGAGGAACACGCTTAGCAACTTCAGAAATGACGAGTTGGGACATCAGCAGGCTGCTTTTGGTCAGCAAGCGACAGCCGAACTGTCTAGGTTTTAGGCGCATTCAGCAGGGCCCAGGCCGAGCTGCTCCCATCGCTTCCTGCCCCTTCCTTCCCATCCCCCATCTTCTCCCACCTCCAACCCCAGGCTATGAGCCTGCCTTGAGGGTCCCAGGGCCCCTCTCTATAGGAGCCTTCAAGGACAGGCCGAGTCCCACCCAAAGGGACAGGTGCGGAGGTTGCTGACCTGCCCAGCGGCACTGGCCAGGCCGGGCCTGCATGTGGGAGGAGCAGGACCAGTCACTTTATCATCCACAGCTGACAGCAGCTCCAAACTTCACTTTCTCTCTGTTGCCTGCGGTAGTCCAGGCCTGTAGACACCGGAAGGCGCAAACCAAAAGGCTAAATAAACATAAGGCTAGTAGGCCACAGGGCTCCCTGGCTCTCCCACCCCATAACCACCCTTCCCGTTCCACCCAGAAGAATCAGTGATGGTGAGGCAGGGGCAGGAGGCTTGTGTCCCCCCCCCGGGCTCCAGTCAAATGGCAGCTGGGGGCGAGTTGGTCTGGGGGAGCCCGACAGAAGGAAACTTGAGAGAAGAGTCACTTCTGGGTTCTGCCTGCCATAGACCTGGGTCTGCTGCCTACTTGCTGTGTGACAAATCCCTTCCCCTCAAGAGCCTCAGTTTCTCCATCTAAAGAATAAGCATATTGGACAAGAAGGCCTGCAAAGGCCCCCCACACCTCT
>NW_011895001.1:0-377 GCF_000151845.1 Pteropus vampyrus | reverse complement strand
AGCCACTTTATCATCCACAGCTGACAGCAGCTCCAAACTTCACTTTCTCTCTGTTGCCTGCGGTAGTCCAGGCCTGTAGACACCGGAAGGGGCAAACCAAAAGGCTAAATAAACATAAGGCTAGTAGGCCACAGGGCTCCCTGGCTCTCCCACCCCATAACCACCCTTCCCGTCCCACCCAGAAGAATCAGTGATGGTGAGGCAGGGGCAGGAGGCTTGTGTCCCCCGCCCTGGGCTCCAGTCAAATGGCAGCTGGGGGCGAGTTGGTCTGGGGGAGCCCGCCAGAAGGAAACTTGAGAGAAGAGTCACTTCTGGGTTCTGCCTGCCATAGACCTGGGTCTGCTGCCTACTTGCTGTGTGACAAATCCCTTCCCCTC
>NW_011895000.1:4637-6768 GCF_000151845.1 Pteropus vampyrus | reverse complement strand
GCCTCTGCCCCAGAGCCCAGCTGGCCAAGCAGTGAGGAGCTCCCTCTCAGCAGGAGGCCCTTCCATCCGCTTTCTGACTCACCAGCATGCCCAGCTGTATGGCCAGCATGGCCACGCGGGCCTCCATCTCTGGCTCCTGCTCAGCCTCCCGCAGTGCTCGGGCTCCACGCGCGTGGCCCATGTTGCCCAGGCACACCTTGGCTACGTCCAGCCGCTGGGTCTTCACACACACGCGCGCCATGTTCTCCCACACGGTTTCACTGTGGCAGAGGACATTGCAGCTCTGTCAGCTTCCAGCCCCTCAACCTCAGGCCCCACCAAGACCATTGCCAGACAGTGCAGGTGACCTAGGCAGACGCCTGTGGTCACCAAAGAGGAGGACGTGTGGGAGCTTAATGGCTCTACCCGTAGAGCAACACGGCAAGCCAGAGACCACGTCATCTTCCAGAAGAAAACACACATGTCCCCTGGGTCCCATGCCTGGTGTTCTGCCTCTCATGGCCCCTGCTCCTAAGGAGCCCTGGTTCCCTCCCATAGCCCCAGGCTTCCAGTTGACCATGGACAGGTCCCATTAAGAGAGAGAAGAGCCTTCTGTGCAGATTGACAACTGGCCATGTCTCTTTCTTGCCTCAGTAGGTACATCTGCCCAGCAAACACTGGCTCATCTTCACCACATCTACCATACCCACAGGAAGGTCAAGGACAGCCCCTCTTGTCCCAGTGCTAGGTGGAGGCGAAGGTCCAGGGGCCTGAGGAGCATGCTGAGGAATGGGAAGGAAGAGCTGCCTCTGCAGGTCCCCAGGACTCCTGTGCTCCTCGTCCACCCCCGAGAGCCCCTCAGTGTCACCAAGGCACGTGGCTGCCACAGTGTCACCAGGGCACACAGCTGCCATAGCGTCACCAGGGGACATGGCTGGGTGCACCCAGTCTTACAAAGAGGCGCACTTGTAAGGTTTCTGGAGTGTTCTCTCCCCCTGACACTGACCTAGATTTGTGTTCCTTGCAACTGAATGGCCCACTGTGCTCCTGCCCCACCCCTTCGGCAGGTCTCAGGCTAAGTGTGAGCCTGGAAATGATCTCAGACCCTGAACGGCCACCTCCACAAAACTCAAGTGTCCTTGAAGGGGCTGCCTGAGAGAATGCTCTCTAATCCCTCCTCTGGGCCGTCCCCAGGCCCATCGGCCCTGGCACTGCCTGTCCTGAGCTCAGACCCAGGCCTTTCCCAAACAAACATCTCAGTGTGAGCTCCACGCATGAAGGCAAAGCGAGCTCACTGCATCATCTGCCATTTACCAAATAGACTTCTTCCTATCATAAAACCTGCAGCCCATGCACATGCGTACATGCTTATACATATGTGTACATGCTTATATATATGTACATGTGTATAAGCATATGTACATGCTTATACACATGTACATATATGCACCCTGACATACAGGCAACAGGTATGGACAAGCACACACTCACACACAGAAGACCCCCGGGTCCTTCTTCTTGCATTCCTGGCTGCTCCCTTGGGCCCAGCTTCAGCCAAGGCAGCCCCTGGAGCAGGTAGGCTGGGGCCGCTGCTCCCCACCTGGCCTCAGCGGAGCAGTGCAAGAGGCTCCGCTCACTGGCTCAAGACCAGCCTCCTCTCAGAGGCTCAGCGAAGGTCCTGGTGAGGGAGGGAGTGCTCCAGGCACATGCAGTGCTGAAGGCATTTCCTGATGGCCTTGCCTGAGGATGGATGAGGGAAGGTGACATTTTCTGAGAGGACGGAGCTGGCGGGGCCCAGGCGCGCTGTGATCCACAGTTGAGTTCAGAGTGTGGGGGACCTGGGGTGACTCTGGGATAAATGGGTGCCCTCATTTCAGGTTTCCCAGCACAGATGGAATCAGAGTGAACAGAAACGGGAAGCACCAGGACCGAGGCCAGGCGTTTGCCCAGTGGGATGGAATCACTGTGGTGTCTGTGGTCCAAATGCTACACATCTAGGTGCCCTGTCCCGTAAGCAAATGTGTATTTTTGTATATTTTTGGCTTTATCCAGGTCCTGCTAGAACTTTTTAAAATTCACTACATGTGGCTACTGAGGGACAGACGAAAGCGCAGTGGTGACTGGTATGTTTTAGCAATAACCAGCCCCAGGC
>NW_011895000.1:0-2217 GCF_000151845.1 Pteropus vampyrus | reverse complement strand
TACGCGCTGTGGCCAAATCTCTGCTCTAAGATAAACATTCCTGTTTGTCCATGTACGGGAACAGGGGACCCCATGACAGGACCCAAGACCTAGAATGCTGACAGACAGGAAGGGTCCTTCGGGTGGCTCAGGGAGCAGAGCCCCATGGCCTGGCTTCCATTCTCCTATGGGACCCTCACAGTCACAGGATAGACAAATGGACATGGAGGAGGAGTCCTCTGAGGACAGGGTCAGTCCTAACTCAAGTTCAGCTACCAAGTCTGCTGCCTACACCCTCCCCCTCTGCTTTCCATGCTGCCACGAGCCAGAAACTGGGGAAATGGGTGAGGGTACAGGGCCTGATGACCTGAAAGGAGCCCCCCGAGGACTTCGTGGGGGTCCCAAACCCCTCCCTGCCCAGCCTGTGAAGAGAGCTGGATGTTTCTGGCTGTTTCTGGGATAAACAAGCAGATAGTCCAGTTTCTGAAACCATGTGTTTTTTACCAGAAATTAGCCATTTAAAGAGTACCTAAGATAGTGATTTACATAAATAAGGAGGGGAGTTTATCTAATGGAGACTTGGGAAAACTTTTTTTCAAGGCCTCCATCTACTGCACTGTGGGCTCAGGAACTCAAGAGTGTTTGAACGCCTGGCCTGTCTTCTTTAGAAAAGGGGGCCATGTGAGGGAACAAGGAGGGCGGACAGGAACACCGGACCCTCCTCCACCCAGCTCCAGGTGCCAAGGGAATGGGATCACAGGGAGAAGAGCAGCTTTTCTCCTGGCAGAAGCTAAGGAAAGAGAGAAAGTGGGAAAAATCCTAAAATAGGTCAAATCCCTCAGGGAACCAATGGAGAGATGTTTCTCAGGACCCATGATTCTCCAAAGAACCCCTGCCTTTCTGGAACGTAGGCCTGGTGACATGGGGAACCTCGCCTTGCGAGCTGTACATATAGGCCCCGTACAAACATAGGATTGAAAGCATTGCAGGCCGAGGCTTCTAGGGCTTGCTGGGCCCCTGCCTGGCGTCCACACAGGCTGGGAACTCTCTGGAGCTCTAGAAGCGGGAGGTGAAAGGTAATGGCTAAGGAGACCAGAACCACCTGTGCTCTCACTGAGGTCCTTTCACCCCTACACCTTGGGACAGCACAAGAAGACAGGAAAGAGTCAAGGGCAGGTGCCGCTACTACCTGGAGCCCCAGGGGTTTCACCTCATAACATCTTAAATGCATTTTCACCTACCGAGGTACACGCGAGTGCCTTTTTATTCGTTCATAGCTGCTTTGGGGTGAACGTCCCTGTGCTCTGAGGTGGTGGCACAGACCCTCCCACTGTGTTGTTCTGTTGGCTCAGAGGAGTTTGTGCAGAGCAGATGAAGGTCTACCCAAGCCCCCAGTAGCTTAACAGCTCTGTACGAGGTACACCCTGGCACGCCACAGTGAAGGGCTTGGTCCCTTATTAGCTGTGCGGATCGACATTGCCATCAGTAGTAGCATACAGCCCAGGCCAGAAACCACATTCATTCTCCTTCACACCCTGCATGGCATGTCCAGATCCCCATCTTCTTGCACCTCAGGGCCAGTGCCCTGGTCTGGCAGTTCACATGGGGCCCCTGACCTGGCAGATCTAGGCAGCAAGTGAGTCTGAGCTGGGAAATGAAGCCCCATCTAAGGGGGCCCTTCCATCACATCCAGCCGTTCTCCACTGCCCTTTCCCCAAGCTGTATCTCCCTGTGACGAGGGCAGGCCCTGGCACGTCGTGGGCTGGCAGTACCTCTGTGCTGGGGGACTGACTGAGGGCTGGATAGATGACTGGTCACTAGCACCCTGTCTGCCCTGGCTTCGTGCCGCTAGCCCCAGGTCCAGGCCCAGTGTAGGAGACTGCCCGAAGCACTGTGGGCAGCATCTGTCCCTTCAGCTGCTCTGCGGTACCCGAATGCTCAGCTGGCTGTGTCCAAGACAGACAGGTGGGACCGTGGGTCTGTTCTGGGCCAGCATCCCGGGCCCTCCCTTTTGGAAAGGAAGATGGGGAGGAGCCAGGGAGGAGGGTCCGGGAGCAGGACTTCAGAAGGCCCCCCTGCCTTTCCTATCAGGAAACACATCCTGTTAGTGTCTGGCTGCTGTGGCCGGCAGCTATTTGTTGCAGTTGGCTACGCCCTCCAGCTCACCAAAAACAGCCTCAAAAACAACCATTTCCTCTCTGCTGAGAGACAGGGGGAAAACGAACTTGTGGCTACAAG
>NW_011894999.1:6735-9054 GCF_000151845.1 Pteropus vampyrus | reverse complement strand
TTTCCTTTCTTTTTTCCTTTTATTTAAACAAAAATTACCATCTCAAAAATGTGTGTTTGAAAGGGAAATAGCATGTGGGTTATTAACAGAAGATGTTAAATGAATTGCAATTACATTTCAGTTAATCTAGATTTTTCTTTTGTCTTTGTTTTCTACTTACATGTCCTTATTGGCTTTTTAGCTCCTTTTACCAAAAAGCATGCTGTTTCCAGCTTATGTTTTCCAATCTTGTGTCCCCAAAACCGGGCAATTTCTCTGTGCATTTCTTGAGTACTTGGCCTAATTATTTCCCTCTTTATGCCCTTCCCATTGGCCAAAGCTAGCACCAACATGAGGTAGTTACATCATGGTAACTTGATGGCTCATGGCCTCCTCTCCTCTGTGGAGGATATTTTTGTTAAGTGAACCTGTGGCCCACGTCTTTTATGCTTAGAGAAATCTGCATTCCCGAAGTTCATCATTGTTAAAAATGCTTTATTTTTGTCACTTGTTGTGTGCTCTAGTGTGTTTTTATGCTCTATCACGTGTAATACTACTCCATAAACACAGGAGAGGCCATGATACACTTGTGCATTTAGTATATCACCCCTCCCTCACACAATATTGACCTAGACAAAGTAAAATGCTTAACGGAACTTTAACAAATATTACTTTGTGAGCTGGAAAAAAATGCCAGACTGTCGTGTCTTAAGTTTCTTCTTCCTATCTTTCTGCCTCCTGCGTTAACTTCTGCAACTCAGCACACCCTTCATTAAGCAATGTGCACCTAAACTAGACCTTTTATTCTAAATATTAATCAACTTATTCTTAAGTCTGAAGAAATGCCCTGAAGTTCTCTTTCTGTCATGAAGCTAAGAGACCTCTGAGATAGGGGATCAGTGCAAGGTCTCTGCAGATATAAATTTACAATTAAGGCTAGTGAACCCATGCACGTGCACGAGTTCAAGCTTTCCATTCCACTCTCCCTGCTCTAGCCAAGAGCTGAGCACTGAGACGCCATGGAAGAAGGGGTAAGCTTCACATTTAAAAGCTGGTGTCACACTACCTGGGCTAGAATCCCAGCTTAGATGCTTATTATGCCTCAGTTTCCTGTTTTGTAAAATAAGAATGACATAGTGCAAGGCACTTAGTAATGATCAAGTAAAGTGCAGCAGGAATAATCTCAGCAGTAGTAATAGTCATAGTATCCATTATAATAAACCTCAAAAAGGAGAAAAGTGAAGTTAACTGAGGAGAGTGGATAAGCTCTTTCCATTAACAATATTTATCTGGTCTCAGCTCAAATGTCACTTCATCAGAATACAATAGTGGAATGCCAGTGTATTCATTTCCTATTGCCGTTGTAACAAATTACCAAAAACACAGTGGCTTAAAGCAAGCAACACACACACACACACACACACACACACACACACACATACACACACACAATTTTAGAGTCATGGAGGTCAGAATTCCAAAATGGATTCCACTAGATAAAATCAAGATATTGGCAGGGCCTTGCTCCTTCTGTTAGTTTTGGGGAAAATCTGTTCCCTTGCCTTTTGTATTTCTAGAGGTTTCCCGAATTCTTTGGTTCTTTGCTCTCTTCTCCCATCTTTGAAGCCAGCTCTTCAAATCTCTCTCTGATTCTAGTTTTCTGCTTCCCTCAAAGATTTAAAGGATCCTTGTGATTACATTGCGCCTATTCTGAAAATCCAGGATAGTCTTTTTATGTTAAAGTTCCCTGATTGACAACCTTAATTCCATCTACGATCCTAATTCTCCTTGCCCTGTAACATAATATAGTTGCAGATTCCAAATGTTAGGACACGGGCATCTTCGAGGAGTGATTATTCTGCCTCATAGCCAGCACTGTTTCTGGGAATGAATAAGGAAAAATTTAGGCATAGTCACAAAGAACAGGGAATATGAAAACTTTTTTAAAAAATGTACTGATGTTCCACAAGGTCTCCATGTTGGAAGTTAACTTGTGATTTCCCGAGTGAGGAACTCAAAAAGCGGTCCTTGTGGCCCACATTTGAAGTCCTCAAGGAATTAAGGAGCTAGGGGAGATTGCATTTTACTTGACATTCAGATATGCTGGTAAAGCAACCCTTGAAGTTAATCAAAGGTCAATACCAGTTGGCAACAAGGCATATAGAAGAAAGGATTAAAAATAAAAAAAGTGCCAGCTTAGTCCCAGAGCTAGAGCGAAGGCACAAGAGTGATGCCTAAGTTTTAACTGGCAGGAACCATCCCACCTCAGGCTCATTTCAGGAACCAATCTGAACATTTAGGCTTCTACTATATAGTTTTATTGTGTTTGGAAAAGCCACA
>NW_011894999.1:0-1920 GCF_000151845.1 Pteropus vampyrus | reverse complement strand
CACGCGAGAGAGAACAGCCCCAATCACTCTGCATTTCAGTCCTAATCAGGGCTATAAAAGGCATAACTTAGAAAATGGCCTTCAAGAGGGCAGGCAGCACTTCAAGGACACTGTGCTGTGGTACAGAACTACAGAGAAAGTTCAGCATTAGGAATTGAGGGTGGTTTGGTGGCTCACAGAACAGGAAAGGACAGTCTACTGTCAGAAACCCTGAAAGAGTCTGAATCCACAGCCCAAGGGAATAAAATGCCTGCCCTTGGCCAGCAGAAACTTTAATTAAGAAATACTTAAAGAAATAATAGGCATATATGCACATTTTATAGAACGAAACTCAGAGAACAGTCTGGGTGCTTACTAAATTCATTAACTCTAGTAACAACCACCAACAATTTCCAATTAGCCAGTACTAATACTCACTTTAAATACTACGAACAATGAAATTTTACCATAAAAAAAAAAAAAAACCAAGAGACAAAGCAATGATAGGAGATGCAAAATGTCAAATCAGATTAAACTTGTGAGTTTACTAGACAATAATTTAATTTTTTTTTGCCTGAGTCATGAACCCTTTTGAGGACTGAGTGAAAGTTTTGGAACATTTCTGCCCCCTAAAAATGCCCATGATGTCACACTTCCTGTAATTTACTGATTTGGAGTATGGACACAGCCAGTCATTGCCTTTGGCACCTATCAATGGATGGGATCTAGTTGTTACTGGGTCACTAGACAGACTCCATAATAGACTTTCCATTACAGGGGGCTCATGGACTCCTCAAAGGCCCCAATAACCTTAGATCTGAATGATGCCCTTTAAAACCTTTAAGACTTTGCTATTAGAATAAAGACCAAAATCATTTAAAGGGTGTGCAAATAGGAGTAATACCTGGACTTTGTCTATCTCTTTTACCTCCTGATGAGAGGTTTTCCTCCTTATTGCCTGTATTTCACTTAAAAATAATACCCTTTCATTTCCTAGAAAGCAGTCACTTTCAGGTTGTCTTTTTACTGGGATTTTTTTCCTCCCTCTAACCTTCCCCATTTCCATTCAACTAGTTAATTCTTATTTGTCCTTTAGATCTCAAATCAAATGCTTGCCTATCCCAGTTTGCAAATGAATGAATAATCTCTCTTTAATTTCCTTCATAGTATGTATTATCATTACACATTTGTATGTGAGGTTATTAGAGTGATGGCTGTTTCTGCACTTGACATTAAGCTCCATGAGGAAAGGATTGTGTCTTTTTTTTTAGGCCTGTATCTTCAAAGCCTAGATCCATGCTAGCCACACGGTGGGGGCTTAATTAAATAAACACTGAGCAAGTGAATGAATGGACATTTATACATCAGTAGGGCCATATGAACCCACATAATTAATTGTCAGTGACCAAGGTTTATAACACTGCAGTGGCAGGTTTCCTTACACTTTCACTATGAAACTTCACACTTTATTAAACTGTTTGGCATTTTAATTTTAGAAGATAAAGGAAAAATGAGGCAGGTCTGGAGGTAGAGAAATACAGACATTTGTCTTATGGGAATAAAGGTGAGGAATATTTTGTTCACCATTGTGAACTGAATAGGACCACCCTCAAATTTGAATACATAATTTATTATTTTAATGTTAAGTAAACATTTTTTTTTTTTTGTGGATGTATGGCACAGATTCAAGAATTCAGTTATTTAGATCATTAACCCTAAATAGTCATTTCCATTGGCAGCTACAAGAGTGTGAAGTGTGGTGGCCTTTGGGGAAGAAGTTTAGTAAGACTCCAAATCCTAACATTGTATCCTTCTGCACACCCTTACCGTCTCACCATGCATCAGCATGCATCAGCATGCATCACCATGCATCAGAGTCAGAGATCATCGACCAAGTGATTCCAATCCCAATATAAAAGCTCTTGCGCCATGTCTAAATGT
>NW_011894998.1:3607-4573 GCF_000151845.1 Pteropus vampyrus | reverse complement strand
CACCTCCAGCCAGGACAAAGATTCCTGCCGTTGCCTCGTCCACCTCTACGAATAACACCAGCCCACTGCTGCCGCCGGTCCCCGATGACCCGATGCCACCCGGGCCGGGGAGCCAGTGTGGCTATCGGGCATTTTCATCCCTTCTTTCCAGGCGGACTCTCTGGAGCCTGCACACTGGGGCCCCTCGGTCACTCATTAACTCCTCGAGTCCTCTGGCTTCGTCTCCCTTATGTGCCGGACCCCCAGTCAGCGAGGACGAGGTCCCGAGTCCCCACGGGGTCGGGGCGTGAGGGTGCACTGGCCGACAGCTCAGGTGTGCGTCCCCACACCCGCCCCCCGCACGGCGCCGCGGACGGAGCGGCGGCTACAGACTGTAGATATTATCAGAGAGAAATACAATTTACAGCTTCATAAGGTGGTTTCAAGTTCAGAAGGAAAAAGACGGGAAAAAACACACAAAACCCAGAAGCGGCACCGAACCCGATTCCGCCAGACCGAGTCCGGTCCGGAGTTCAAAGGGCTGGGGAACGTCTTCCCGGCTCACCGAACCGCTGCTTCGCAAACCCTGCTTGATTCCGGAGCTCGTCACGAGTTTTACGAATTTCGTATTTTCACGTCAGGGCTCTTTGAAGTTTTGTCCTTGAAAAGCAAAAACAAAACCTAAGTGCGGCTTTGTTTGTTTGTTTGTTTGTTTTTTTAACAGAGGAGTGTGTGCAGCTGCTGCAAAGTTCACATCCAACAACCACCGAAGGGTGGAAACTTAACTTGAGAGTCAACAGCTCTGTGGGGTTCGCGGTGGATGCGCCGTTACTCAGAAGAGCACATTCGAGCCCGGCCGGGCAAGGCGGGGGACGTCGACCATGTATTGCCGAAGGGCCTGGTGAATACGATTTATTTTTGCCCAACGATCACAAAATACGGGGCTGCACGCTCGCTGTCTCCCGTCTGTGTGCGTTCACGCGTATG
>NW_011894998.1:0-2112 GCF_000151845.1 Pteropus vampyrus | reverse complement strand
CAGAGCTGCAGGAGGCCGGGGGCCTCAGGCCTCCTCAGCCGTCGAGGGATGTGTGTTTACACTGCATCCTCGTCCCCACGGGAGCAGGGTCTCCCCGGGGATGTCCGTGCCGAAGCTCCGTGTGATACCCCGAGGTGACCTTGCTGTCGCTGTCATTAGGCCGAAGGTTAAGGCTGATTGGGCAAAGGCCCAGTTCCTGCTCCGCCCCGGTGCCGGCTCCGAGGATGTTCTGTGTCACCATGATGTGCCTGTCCCCGTCTCTGCCCTCTCCTTTTCAAAATGCGTCTCTGCGGTGGATTCTCTGAGCCTGCGAGCGGAGGAGGACTAAGTCACGGGGCCCGCAGGACGCCAGGATTCCGTCCTGGGCCACTTGGCCTTGGTCGCTCACGAGAGGACTCAGAGCATTGGCCGAAACACGAGAGCGACAAGGAGATTCTGGTCCCGCGCGTGATGGAGGCACAGGAACCAGACGACTGACGACCCGCATGGCAGCAGCTGCGAGCCCCGGGCAGCGGGTGATCCCGACAGGCGGGCAGCATGCGGCCGGCCGCTGATGCCGGAGCTCGCTGCCCAGAGGAGCGTCCAGGCTGCAGCCTGGCCACCCGGGAGGCTAAGCCAGGTGCAGTGTCAGGGATGCAGCTCAGCAGACATACGGGAACACCCCCTCCGGACCGGAACCGAACCCCGACCGGCATGTGCACGTGAGGAAGCCATGCGGTGCGGGGCCGATCAGCCGCAGAATTGGCGGGAACAATCCCGACAGTTCCCGTAGGCTGGGACAGCTCCCGTCCCCACCAACCAGAGTGGAAAAGCCCGTGACAGGCGGAGCATGCAGGCCGGAACTCAGAAGATGCTGGGCTTTGTAGTGACAGGAAGTGTCATGTTATTAAGGACAGACCTAGAGTGGACAGAGATGCTAGCACAGTGGACGAGTGTATTGAACAGTAATCCTAACGACAGTCCACATGCCGAGACGTGAAATATAAAAGTACCCCAAATCAGACTTTTAGAGGTTAAAAACTAGTGTCTGATATGAAAAATATTCCACAGCAGATCGATAGCAGAATAAGCAATGCAGACGATGAGTCAACTTGAGGACGCATCTACAGCAACCATCCGAAACGAGCAAACGTCGGCAGCCTGGGAGAGAGTCCCAAGAAGCCCCACAAGTGCGCGGTCGACCGGAGTCCCCAGGAGAGAGAAGATGGGAAAAATGTCTAAAAAAACCAGCTGAAAAAAATTCAGATTTGACGAAAGCTATAAAACCACAGATCCGAGCAGCTCGAAGGACCCCAAATACAAGAAGCATGAAGGAAATCACAGCGAGGAACACCAAAATCGAGTCGCTTCAGAGCGGACGCTAAGGCGTTAGCAGCAGGCGGAGAAATCACGGTGAGAAACGCGGAGCAGACGTGACCTTCCTCGTTCCTCCTCCCAAACAGCCCTAAATCCTGGTCACTGCACCGAAGGCGGAGCGTAGTCAAGACCGTCGTGATAAGTGTGCACGGCGACAGGCGGTTGCTGGAATTGGAAGGTGTAACCATGTCGCATCGCTGTACCGTGCACCTAAAACCAGCGTGACCCGCATAAGATTGTGCGCCAGCCACGCCACGTGCTTGGAGGAAACAAACTGCGACGGAGCGACACGCACAGCGCAGGCCCGGAAGGCGGCAGAAGGCGGCCTGGCCAGGGGCCTCGGGCCGGGAGACGGGAAACCCACGCAGCGGAGTCCCTGGCTGTGGCTCGGCTCGCTGTCCCCGACTGGGTACCGGGGACGGACAGCCCGGGAGCTCCAACTGGCACAAAAAGTCCCGTGAAAAGCCCGCTCTGCTTGCTAAACAAAGGCGCAGGCCGGAGGGGCCGAGCGAGACAGGGAACGTCAGGCAGGAGCTGTTCTGCTCCAGCCAACGGCGCAGAAACAGCTGCAGCTCGGGCCCCAGAGCCGCCCGTGAGAGCAAGGGCGATCCTGGACCTTTGCTCACGCCGGGACATGGCGAGTGTCCCAACATGCCCTCCGCCCCACGGGGTCGTGTCCCAGAAGACTGAGTAGGTAACCCCCAGAGTCACGGAGGGGACCCCACTCCCACCCAGTGGTAGTGAGAAGCCCCCCAC
>NW_011894997.1:3870-4331 GCF_000151845.1 Pteropus vampyrus | reverse complement strand
GCCTGGGTGTTTTAGGAGTGAATTGGGGTGAGGGAGAAGGGACCCATCGTGTGTCTATGCCGGCCAGGCCGAGAGAATCGCAGTGACGGCGGCGCGGTGGCCCCGCAGACTTGATGCCCCCTCGCGCATGTGCACGATTAGAGCCTCCCCGGACCCAGGAAGAAACGGTGCAGAGGGAGGAGGAGACGTGGCAGGAATCCGCTCAGCACTTAGCATTACCGGCCGCGACCGGCAGGAACAGGAAATGTCTGGTGCTTTTCCAAGTTCATGTCCCCCTGGGAGGCCAGGCCTGTGTCAGTCAGAGCCGGGGTTGGAAGACTTGGTTGTATGTCCCAGCTCTATTGCTTGCTGATTTCGCGACCTGGGCAAGTGACTAGTTTTCTTACCTATAAATGAAGGACACTGACATCTGGCTTTCCAAGATGGTTGACCTGACAGAGCCAATCAAATTGGTGGAGAAA
>NW_011894997.1:0-1775 GCF_000151845.1 Pteropus vampyrus | reverse complement strand
GTGGCGGCCTGCTGGTTCCTTCTCAGTGTTGTTGGAAACTGCCTCACATCTAAGAATCCACGACAGAGAGAAAACCAGGTTTAGCCTTGGCCTTGTGACCCCCATTCTGCAGGTCTGAAGCGTGAGGCCCTGCGCCGAGCTGGAGCTGCCAGCCCTGCTTACGTGCACAGATGCCCTGCGATGCCCTCGCCATCCCATGGCTTCCTGTTAACTCACCGAAATCTAGAGCCTCGAACTGAGGTGGCAAAGAAACCCTTGGCCCTGGCCCCGAGCACCCTGCATTCAGGGAGCCCCCGGAGCTGGCCCTGAGCCCCCAGAGCGAGAGGCGGATGGGGCGCGGTGGCAGGTAGGCCACACCCCAGGCTGCTGCGTGATCACCGGGCCTCTGTGACGCGTCCGCCCCCGCCCCAGCACCCCGCATGATCGCAGGAGCTCGCGGGGAGAGAGGGGTGGCACCAGACGGTGGCCACTTTGTAAGGTGGTGGGTCCACACCGGCCACCCGGAGGCGACTGGGGTGTGAGAGGTGGATCAAGCCATCTCGGGTGCCTGGAAGACTGTGATGACTCAGTGGGTGGGGGACAATGACGGGACTTACATTTGGGGAAGTTAACAGAGTCCCCAGTGAACCGGTCACTCATCTCCCCGTCTCTGGCCTTTACGCTTCTCCAGTGTAAAGTGGGCGTGGAGCCAGCATAACTGCGATTCTCTGCTTGGACTATTGCCGCATCAGTGGCGGATTGGGGGACAAGCTTCTGGAATGGGGCCGCGCTGACTCCGGGCCCCTCCTTCCTCCCTTGTCCCCGCGGTCGCTGGGGGACACGGGGCTGTGTTCTCCGCAGGCCTGGGAGCACGGGTACCCACCAGGAGGCAGCTGGGCGCCCTCGCACAGTGCATAACGATTCGTGTAATTAAGTGTCCCCAGAGGAATTAATTTTCCTGCCAAGCTCGGCTGCGCCTGGAGAGGATGTTTGCAGCGCCGACAGCGCTCACAGCTCCGGGCCCAGCGCGTCCGCACGGGGCCGCCCCGCAGAACCGGACTCTGGGCCGCGGCCGGCTGGAGTCCCCGCTCCGGCTCCGGAAACCGCGGGAGACACACGCTCTTCTGTCGGGGGACATTTTCTGGAGGGGGTTTTACTCCGCTCACCCCCAGATCAAATCCTATTAGACCGCGCTCGCCAGCGCTTCCAGTGGTTGCCGCGGGGGGCGGAGCCGGGGATGCGGCGCCCGAGGAGGCGGGCGCTGGGGGAGGCGCTGGGACCCCTCAGCAGAGCACCCGGGCCGGAGAGAGATGGCCTCGAGCTGGCCTCCGGCTGGAGGGCAGGGGACGCCCGGGCTGCCTGCCCCCGTGTCTTTCCGACCTTCCCCTTCCTGGCTCTCGCTCCAGGTTGGTAGGGTGCAACCACGTGTACCCCATCTTCTCCACACCTTGCCAGCGGCCCACCACCCTTGCCTCTTCAACTTTTGGGGGTAGGGTAGTCTCATGATTATCTTTTTTTCCAATTTTCGGTCAACTTTCATTTAACCTTATAACTATTGGAGGCAGAAAGGACTTAGAAAGTTAAAAATAACTCAATTCGTAGTTTTTTAAATGCTGTTTTGCTTGGAAAACGTGGCGTCAGTACGGGATGGTGTGAAGGGCCATCTGCTTGGGCGGGACCAGCCCCGCCCCCGGCCTGTCTGGTGTGACCCTGACAAATGACCGTGCTGGGCCTCAGCCTCTCCTTTAGCAAACCGGGGACAGCAGTGCCACCCCCGGGCCCGCGGGGCGCCGATC
>NW_011894996.1:4376-6385 GCF_000151845.1 Pteropus vampyrus | reverse complement strand
TATTCAGTAACATCTGAAAGAATCCAGCTCTTCCTCAAAAAGTTAAACACAGGGTTGCTATAAAAACCAACAATTCCACTCCTAGGCATATACACAAAATAATTGAAGACAGGAGTTCAAACAACTACTTGTACACCAATGTTCATAGCAGCAACGTTCTTTACGATAGCCAAAAGGTGGAAACATCTGAAAGGGGGAAACATCCCCAAGTGTATAAGTGAATGAATGGTAAGGCGGGGCCTATCCGCACAAGGGGATATAATTCAGCTGTGAAGAGGAAAGCAGTGCCGGTATGCACGGCAACATGGATGCAGTTGGAAAACAGTATGTAAGTGGGAGAAGCCAGACACAACAGGCATATCCAGAGACAGACAGTAGGTTAGTGGTGGCCAAGGAGTGGGGAGTGATGGTCAATGGGGTTTCCTTTTAGGATGCTGGACATTTTTGAACTAGATAGGGGTGATGGTTGCCCGACATCGTAACCACCGTGTTTAATTAAATTTAACTCAATATCATTGAATTGTTCACTTGACTGGTTAATTTTGTAATATGTGAATTTCACTTGAATAATGATAAAGAGTCCAGCTCATGGTTCTTCTGGCCTCTGGGAGTGCAACTTCTCTTTCATCTCTGACATAATAGTGCTTTTAAAAATAAACAAAATTAAAATAGGGGAAAATTGACTATGGTAAGAGGGTAAAAGGGAAAAAAAGCAAAGCTGAGACAGTGCAGCTTTTGAACAGCTGGTTTCCCAAGCCCTCTGTTTTACCAAGGGATGATTTTCACATGTAAAGAATAAAATATTGCAAAGCCGGCGGCTCAGAGTGGCTGAAACAAGAATCAGGCAGATCCCTCTGCTCCGTTCTCCCTGACCAGTGGAATTCCATTTTTCATGGGAGAGGAGGCCAGTGGAGGTAGGAAGTCAGCGGCCTGCAGGGAGCGGCCCCCGGCCCTACTCAGAGGGGTCTGAGTGTGGGGAGAAGGGCTCCGGGCTGCCTGCACTCCTCGGGCTGGAGCACAGCAAAGAGCAGTCATTCCCACTGGAGTTTGTACGTTTGTACGTGAACGGATTTCGCCCACTTTTTCATGCTGAAGATAGGCTCCAACGGCAAAGTCCAGACATCACCGCTCCCCACTTTTAAAATTAGTTCCATCAAATGGAGTGAATTCAAACACATGAGACTCTTCAGCGAGCTGGGCCAGCTGCCAGGCTCTGCAGAGACCCAGATTGGGAGGGAGTGGGGTCAGGGGGTGCCTCCTTCCAGATGCAGGAGTCCCACTCTGGGGGTATGTGGGTTCTGCAGGATGCGGGGCATGGCGGAGCTCTCCCTGGAAGCCAAGGACTGGAGGCTCTTTTTCTTCCCTGAGGCTGGGGCTGCTCTACAGACCCTCTGCCTCTGGGGACAAAAGCATCACTGTCCACCATTGGCTTCCAGTGATGAAAAAGGGTTCGTGGAATCACAGAGGAGTCCAAGTAATAATAATGATAATTACAATCCCTGACATTTATTGAGCAGTCACCACGTAGCAGGCGCTGTGCTTCGTGCGGATCATTACATCTAGGCTTCAAGACAACGCCATGAAGTAGGAACCATTATCCCTATGTTATCACTGAGGAAACAGGCTTGGAGGGCGGTTAAGTATGTCCTTGGGGCCACACACTTGGGGAGTAAGGGTGGGGGTGGTTCCCCCTGGGAAGTTTCACTCTAGGGGCCATGATGGTCTACACACAGGACCCTTGGTGTTGGGGCAGGTGTTGGAGATGATGTAGAGAGTGCAGGTGGAGAGTCAGGCAGACTAACCTCAGCACCAGATTGCCCACCTGGAGGGACAGTGACACCTGGGCTGGTCACTCTGAGCTGGATTCCATGCTGAGGCACAGGGAGGTAACAAAGGCTGATCAAGCATCCAGAACATGTCCCTGGTACAGAGGAGCCATCCCACTCCCCTCCCTGCCCCTGCCCAGCCTGTGCCAGTCACATCAAGGACAGGTGTCCCCAAACAGTGTG
>NW_011894996.1:0-2211 GCF_000151845.1 Pteropus vampyrus | reverse complement strand
AGCACTTTTAATTTCCTTCAAGAACTTTTCCTTTGCCTTTACAACTTGGCTATTTGGTGCAAGGGGCTTGGATTTCAGCCTCTCTTGGTTTTCCACGTGCTTCCCTCATGAAGCTTACTAGCTTTTGACTTAAAGTGGAGGACATACAGCTCTTCTTTTGACTGGAACACTTAGAGGCCATTGTAAGGTTATTAATTGACCCGATTTCAATATTGTTGTGTCTCAGGGAACAGGGAGGCCCGAGGAGAGGGAGAGAGACAGGGGAATAGCCAGTCAGTAGAGCAGTCAGAACACACACATTTATCAATTAAGTTCACTGTCTTACATGGTTGTGGTTCGTGGTGCCCCAAACACTTACAATAGTAACATCAAATATTGCTGGCCACAGATCACCATAATATAATAATGATGAAAACTTGAAATATTGTGAGAATTACCAAAATGTGGCACAGAAACACAAAGTGAGCAAATGCTGTTGGAAAAATGGCACCAACAGACTTGCTTGAGCAGGGTTGCCACGAACCTTCGATTTGTAAAAAGAAAAACCCCACGCAATATCTGCGAAGTGCAATAAAATGAGGCATGCTCGTGTACATCTTTGGGGGATAACGAGATAAATGATTTGAATATCAAGGATTTGTTCACCCATGCGTTGGCATAAACATGAGACGGGGATGTGCATCTGCCAGGCCCTTAGTTGGCCTCGGTTCCCACTGGGCTTGTATAGGGGTTTGGCTAAGATTCTGCAGTTTGGTGGCTAAGGACTTTCTGGTACTTCTAGGGCTCCTGAATGTAAGCCCAGGCTGTTTGTTTATTCCCTTTCCAGCACTGGAGCAAACGTTGGCTCAGTGGGGTTTCAGAGAGATGGTGCATTCCTGCATCTTATGAGTAAACTGAGGGATTTTCAGGAGCAATTTGGACCATGAAAGATTTTTGCCTTATACAATCACTTTAGAATAAAAATTCCACCTAAAATGTGATGTTGCAAAAATGACTTATTTTGTATTTGCCGTCCTAGCTCTGGGAAGGCGGGAGTCATGCATTTTGGTTACCTATGTTTCTGCAGGGCACACTCCAGTCACTGAGACATCACAGGAGAAGGGCTGGATGGATTGGTGCATAGATGAGTGATGAATAAATGGGTTGGAGGATGAGTGGGTGGAGAGTGGCCAGATGGGGAATGAATGGGTGGGTGGGTGAACATGGGGATAGATAGGTGGATGCATGGGTAGAAGGATGAGTGGGTGGGTGGGTAGATAGGTGTGGGGGTGGATGGGTGGGTGGATGGATAGGTTGGGAGGTAGATGGTTGGGTGGTTGGTGGGGGGAGGGTGGGTGGCTGCATGATGAATGGGTGGGGGAGGATGATGGAATTCTGGTGCTGTCTACCACTAGCTGTTCGACCTTGGGCATACCACACCTCTGACTGTAAAGTGGGATTATACTCCCTCCTTGCAGGGTTCTTGTGAGGAATGAATCTAAGGAAGCCCTAAGTATGGAACTTGAGGCAAGGATGAGCTTGGCTGAGAAGGAGGACACCTCTCTGACCAGCATCAACAAAACACACACACACATAAGAACAATAAACAGTTTCCGAAGGGCATGTGATGGAGCAGCTTTATCTGTGCTCCAGAGCGGGAGCGTACAGAATGATAAAACCTGGTGGCCTTGGTGGTGGCAGGAAGAGCCCCCATTCCTCCACTCCAGGTACAACTGGCATTTAAGTCACAGATGGGGCTGCTCTTCCCTGCTTCCCATCCTCTAGGCTGGGGCTCCTCAACCCTCACGTGTGCGGGAATCATCTGGGGATCTTGTTAGAATACGGAGTCCGAGGCCCAGGTCCGGGGCGGGGCCCCAATTCTCCCAGGAGGAATCAACGCTGTGGCCCATGGGCACTCATGTATTGTCTGCCATGGCTCTAGGTGTGGCGAACAGGATGGTGAGATTGTGACTTTCACCCAGGTGCAATGAATGGGTCCGGTCACTGGAATAAAGGTGCACAGAGGCACGCCCCGGCTTTGCTTAAATAATGAATGCCTCCGCCGTCCATCTAAAAGGTCATACTGTTGTGTTCGTGTGTGTGTGTGTGTGTGTGTGTGTAAAATGATTGTGGCATTAAGCACCCAAGGCTGAGGCCCACTGGTTAGGGGAGCCGAGGTAAGTCTGGATACAAAGGCAGGCTAGACCTGTCACCAACCATGCCTCCAGCTCG
>NW_011894995.1:4747-5100 GCF_000151845.1 Pteropus vampyrus | reverse complement strand
AGGGACAGGTGGGCGAAGGCTCAGGTGCAGAATCATCTGCACGAAGCTAGAATGGGGGACACCTGCCAGAGCAGCATTTCACATGGGGACAATTAAATTCGCTATTTGAAGGGCAACGGGCTATACTTGGTGTTTTTACCTTTTCCATTATATCTGGTCCCGATGAGAAATCTGCGACTCAGATGTTCTTTGTTTTCCCAGTGTGGAGAGTGAGGTGGACCACCCCGCCCGCTCCAGGCCGGAAGTCTGGATCTTTCTGATGCTAAACTCTGCGTAGTGTGATGGGAACATGTCTACGTTCTCCTTGGATGAAGCCGAGTAGGAGCTGAACGGACAGATGGCAGGCCCACCCC
>NW_011894995.1:0-2232 GCF_000151845.1 Pteropus vampyrus | reverse complement strand
GGAAACGCTTCCCCAGAGAGCTGCAGGGCTCCCGTGGGGCCCTGGTGACACAGCAGTGGCCCTCCCGGGACAGCCACGCACAGCGCCAACCCCTCCGTCACGTTCCCAGGCGCCACTCCGAAACCGGCGCTGCCACCCACAGGATGGACAACTAAGTTTAACCCAGCAAACGCGGATTCTGTCCCACGCTGAGTCGCTCCGTGTGCTAGACAGCGAGCGTCCCAGGCCCTGGAGAGGCGATCGTGGATCAAAGGGCTGTGAATGATCAGGTGGCCAAGACAAACGGACAATCAGGTGGCCAGGCCAGATGGACGATCAGGTGGCCAAGACAGATGGACGCCTCCAGACGGGACCCTGTGAACCAGGAGCCCCGTGGCGAGTGCAGACAGCGTGCTTGGAAACGAAGAACAGCGGGAACGCGGCCCACGGGGTTGGGGGCGGGGACTGGGGCGGGGCTCTCTGTGTGGGGCGACCTGCGGGCAGAGACGTGGGGGACGAGAGCGAGGGAGTCAGGACGCGGAAGTGGGGGTGGGGGACCCGGGCGTCGGGGAATCTCGCTGCAGAGGGCTGCGGGCTGCAGGCCAGGACCAGGGCAGTGCCCGGCCTGTGCCTGGCGAGGCCGAGGCTGCGGGTAGGTGTCGTGGGTTTGACCGTGTCCCCAAAGACGCCGAGGCCCCTCCTCCTGGTGCTGTGACTGTACCTATATTTGGGAACAGGGTCTTGGGGACGCAGAGGTTGGACCAGGGACGGACGCGCACAGAGAGAAGACGGCGTGAAGACACGCAGAAAACATCCGTCTGTGACCCATGAAGCCCCGAGGCCGCCAGCAGCGGGAGCCTGGTCCGGCCCGACGTGGAGCCCGCAGCCTCGCAGCGAAGCGGCCCTGCCCACACTGGACCTCGGGCCTCCGGCCTCCGGCACCTCGCTGGGCAGCTGGTTCACGCAGCGGCCAGGCCCGTCCAGGCCCGTCGGGGGCGCCTGCTCGCCCGTGTCGGCATCTCGCATTTCCTCGCCGGGGGCGGGGAGACCGCGGGGCTTCGAGGAGAGGGGAGCAGGAGGGCGAAATGGTCCGGTTGGAGCTTAAGAAGGCGCTTGGGCGCAGGTGCCACCAAAGACCCCCGGGGCAGTCACGCTGGGGACACACACGCTTGCCTTCTAGGGCGAGACTGCGCTGCCGTCGGCACCCAGAGCAGAGTAAACGTGTTATCGGTCACGGGAAGAAGCAGCAAACGCCGTCCAGGGGAGCAGGTGCCGGGAGACTTTGGGACAGCACCAGAAAGGCTTTTAAATAAACCACGACGAGACTGACAGCACTACACCTAAGAACAGACAAAACGTTTCTTTTCTTCAAAAGCTACTTAGAAGTCGACACACAGATTTTGCCTCCGGCCACCTCGGTGTCGCCGGCCGAGGACCCGCTCCTTCACCTCGAACCGCGGAGCAGGTGTCAGACGCTGGACGAGCGGCCGAGGGAGCGCAGGGACGGCCCTCGGGAGGGCGAGGCCGGGCGTGGGCACGTGGCTGGCCTGGCTCTCTGCCCACAGCAGCGACCACGGTGGCTCGCCGCGGTTTGGATTAGCATCCCCCTCGTGACTACTGATGCTGGGCACGTCTCCCGTGTTGTGGGCACGCGTGTCTGTCTTTCCAGGTGAAATGTTTCTTCAAAGCGTCTAACGGGATTATTCGTCTTCTCCTCAGTGAGGTGTAGGTGTTCTTTATATATTTCGGGTACCAGTTCCTCGTCGGACATAGGATTTGCAACTATGTTTTCACAGCGTGTGACCCGTTTTATTTTCCGTGCGAAGCCTTGTGAAGTGCCAACGTTTCTCATTTGACGAAGTCCAATTCACCGCCTTTCTCTCCTTCACCGATCGTGTTTTTGCCATCATCTCTGAGAGCTTTCGCTTAATCCGAGATCACAAGGATTTCCAGCTAGGTTTTCTTCCAGAATATTTTCAGCTTTAGCTTTGATCGTGAGGTCTGTAAGGCCTTTCGAGTCGCTGCTTGTGTGTGGCTTGAGGTCAAGGTCTGAGCGCGTTTCATTTTGCATACGTAGCTAGCCCGTTGTCCCAGCATCCTTTGTTGAAAAGACTCTTCTTTCCTCCGCCGAATCATCACCGTTGTTGATGAGAAACAAAGGGATACGTTGCTCGACTCTCAAGCGCGTTCCGTTTCCGGTCGTGACCACTTCGTCCTGGTTACTGCGTCTTCACGCAAAGTCCTGAAGGAGCA
>NW_011894994.1:3434-5786 GCF_000151845.1 Pteropus vampyrus | reverse complement strand
GAAGGCCAAGAAAGTCGCCTGCCAATGACAATAGGAACGGTTCGCCTTCGTCATTCACCAGAGCTTTTCGTTTTACGAGGACCTAGATTCTCTTGTTTCAGCCTCACAGAAACACGATGAAATGACAGAATGCGTTCCGATGACTGGGACAGTGCTTCATACAATTTCGCCAGATGGGACCCCTTTGAATGTAGCTGAGATGTCCACGGAACACGGTTCAAGAGCGCCATAAAAAAGCAGCTGCAGCTTGTTGCACCTTTGCCGATGAGTTTAGCTCGCCGTGACCTTGCTATGTCTTGAATACTAGTGTCTATACCCTTCTCTGTCAATGACTTCTAACTGCAGACTTCAGCGCTTGCTTTTCTAATTCTCTCCATTCGGCCATCTCCGTTCGGGATGTTCCCACACTGAGCCCTGGCTTTCTTAGAGCTCCGTTTCTACGATGCCCCCTTTGCCTCTTATATCACAATGATCTCGACTTGAGATGGTCCTCCTGCTCCCTGTGATGTGAACGTGGTTTATACCTGGGGTGGATGGACCCTAAAGGTGACCCCCAGGGGCTGCCACCCCCTAGTGTTCACACCTGTATACAAACTTCCCTGGACTGTGGGAGGGGCCTGTGATTTGCTTCCAGCCAGCAAATATGACTAAGGTAAGAGTCTGTGCAAGTGTAATTAAGGCCCCTAATGGGTTGGTTTTGAATTAATCCATAATGAGTATGTTCTGCGTTGGCCTAACTTAGGTGAAGGCCCTCACAGAGGAGGGGACCGGGCCCTCCTTGAGGTGACAGCCTGTCGCTCTGGGCTTTTGGATGAGAGCGGCCATGTTTGGACAGCCCACACGGGAGGGAACCGCAGGCGGCTCTGAGGTTTAAGGTCTAAGGCCTCCAGCCAGTAAAGAGCCCAGGCCTCCACTCACAGCCCCACAAGGAAATCAGCTCTGCCAAGGGCCTGAATGAACCTGGAAAGGAATTCTCCAAGTAGAGCCTTCAGATCAGAACACAGCCCGGCTGAGACCTTGACCGAAGCCTCGTGAGACCCCGAATGGAAGATCCAGCTAAGCCATGCCTGGACACCTGACCCACAGAAGCTACCACAGTCATATCAGCTGATCAAACATATCTCACTTGTTTAGAAAAGCTACAAAATTCTACCAAATTGAATCAACCAGGGTGATAAGCCTTAGGGAGAAAAAAACATAAAAACGACAACAAAATCCAAACCAAATGTAAAGTGGCCATTTCAATAAAATCATGTTGAATTTAACTTGAGATTTGGAAAGTGTGCTATTTTCAGTGAGTCCCCATATTCCTTCCCAAAATGTATTACTATGTGCAGCGATATTAAAAAAAACACGTTGGAGCAGCCCGTTGTTGGTAGGCAGGCAGGCATTATTTTAACCTAATGAGATCGCCATGGGCACAGGAGAATTCAGTAGGATGCCCAGGGTACGAGGTATAAATGGGTGCAATCCCACAGGGGTTATCGGGAGAGACAGGCAGCTCCAAGTCCCAGGTGGGGTCTAGAAGGGAAACATTTATAGAAAAGCAGACACTGGGGAAAAAACCACTGAAAGGCCCTCTCTGCCTCTGCACACCCTGAAAGAACACACACATCACAATACCTCCAAGTTCGTCTTTGTTCTTTCGCAGAAATTACTCGTGCCATAAAAAAGGGAGCTCAAATTAAGCAAGCGCATGCTATTTTAATAAACACAGCACATTAGCAACTCTGAGTCTGAGGTTTATTAATATTTATAAGGTTGGAATTGAAAATTTCGTTTTAAAGGAAAATTTACTTTGGGGGTCCCCATTGCTGGCTACTCTGATGCTCCCCTCTGTGCCTGTAGCAGGAAGTGGCCATAGAGAAGCTGAATGCTGGTCAGGACCCATCCATCACAGAAGGGCTGTGTGTGTCATCACAGACACAGAATTCAGTGCTGGGCGGGATCCTCTATTTTTTAATTTTTCACATGGGGCAGGAAAATCTACCTACTAAGGACACTTTCAAAAGCAGTCTATTCCATTGTTTATAGAATGTTCTTCCCTCTTATTTGTTTGCTTGATCACTCTCATTCTAGATCTATCTCCTGAATTTGGAACTATTCTTATCAACTTCCACATAGCAGCCCTTCCTGGAGTACAGACAATTGTCCTTGTCCTTGAGTGTTCTCACTGACTCTTGGGAGCTCAGAGTAGTGGAGAACAAGGTAGCAAAACCACTGCCTGAGGTCAGAACCCTGTAATTAGGTTAATTGTTTTTCAAATTTCTCCCTCTCCTTCATCTTGGGATGGATCCCGATGACCAATATTGTAATGTGCAAGAGGATGGTGAATCAACTCATGAATCAACT
>NW_011894994.1:0-639 GCF_000151845.1 Pteropus vampyrus | reverse complement strand
GGATAGAGTCACCCCGCCCTGCTTCCCGCCTTCTCACTTAGTGAGAAGGCTGTGCATGGCCTCTAAGGCTCCTTGAGATCCTGACTATATGATTCTAACACACTTCCCTTATTTGGGAAAGTTCCCTTATCTGTAATATTAAAATAATAACAGCACTCCACTGATAACCTCCTTGTGAGAATTAAACAAGATAATCACTATGTAAAGGGCTTTGATGGTTTCCTGGCCTATAACAGGCGCCAATGGATGTTAAGTCTGCATCATTTTAAATGTTGATAAATGATACATCTGTGAGTTGTCAACTCTCCTGATTCTCTCTACGGAGCATGGCCCACAGGATGGTCACTTTCAAAGCGCACATTTAAATTAACTTATAGTTGCATTAGGAAGAACGATTCTCTTAAAGCAAATGGATCATTTTAACATCCTCTCCAATCGTGTTAAAAACCTTCAGGTGGCTCCCACTGCTTTCGAGATACAGCCCACTCTCCTGGTTGCCCTGAGGCCCGCTGCTTCGCTTTGTACACACACTATCCAGACACCGTGGCTGACTCGCAGCTCCTGAAACACGCCGCTCCTGAAACTCATCTATTCGTACCAGCAGCTCCTGCCTAGAGCACAGTTCCCCAATCCTCACCC
>NW_011894993.1:8526-8881 GCF_000151845.1 Pteropus vampyrus | reverse complement strand
GGCAGGAAGTGTCTGTTCGGGCGGCGGGGGGGGGGGAGGGGAGTCGGAGTCGGGACGGCGCAGAGCTTTGTGACCCGGGGTTATCTGTGACGCCGCCCGGGGATATGGGGGCGCGGGGGGGGGCCCGCTTACTGAAACCGGCTCCCCATCCCGCAGCCCCCACCACCGGCGAGGGATGGCCGGCCGTGCGCCTCGCGGGCTCTGTCCGGAGACTGGAGCTCTCTGTGGCCGCTGGCGGGGACCCGCATCCCCCGAGACCCGGGCTGGGGCGCCGGGCGCCTGTCCCCGCAGCTCTCAACTTTTGTGATCCTCCAGCAGCGCGGGCAGCTCGGAGACCGTGCCGCGTGCCCCTCGG
>NW_011894993.1:0-816 GCF_000151845.1 Pteropus vampyrus | reverse complement strand
GGACCTTCGCCCGCAGTTCTGGCCTCGGGAGTGGAGGGGGCCAGGCCGAGCCGCGCGCGGGCGGGGGGTCGGGATGACACCGGCCCGGGAGAGCGCCCGGGGATATGGGGGCGCGGGGGGGGGCCCGCTTACTGAAACCGGCTCCCCATCCCGCAGCCCCCACCACCGGCGAGGGATGGCCGGCTGTGCGCTTCGCGGGCTCTGCCCGGAGACTGGAGCTCTCTGTGGCCGCTGGCGGGGACCCGCATCCCCCGAGACCGGGGCTGGGGCGCCGGGCGCCTGTCCCCGCAGCTCTCAACTTTTGTGATCCTCCAGCAGCGCGGGCAGCTCGGAGACCGTGCCGCGTGCCCCTCGGAAAGGTCCAGGCCAGACCCAAAGGCATCCGAAGAAGAAGGAAAAGCACCAGCCACCCCTCCTTTCCGCCTGCCTCCCCCCTAAATCCGCACGCACGGGGAGGGGGGAGGGGAGCAGGTGGCCCGCTCCTCAGCTTTGCAGGAACGGCGCTGAGCCACCATCATTTCGCCTTCGCCCGGGGTCTCCGGCGCGCCCGGGCCCTCCCCAGAAAGCCCGCCAGGCCCTAATCAATCACGTGCGTTAATTCGTGCCTCACACAAGCCGTCATGTTATCCCAGGCCGACAGGGGAAGAAGGGGGTGGGGGTCGCCTCGTGCAACCCCAGCCAAGCCCGTTTTCCTTTTTCTCTGTCTGGTTAACCCTCTGGGGGAAAAAGCACCCCAGGAAAGTGGGAGCTGCCAGTCTCCTTACAGCGGGACCTGGGGAAGCCCCTGGCAGCTCACAGTTCGCAGAAGTCGTCCTG
>NW_011894992.1:2720-3782 GCF_000151845.1 Pteropus vampyrus | reverse complement strand
TGGTGAAGCCTTTCTCCTTGCTTTGCTGATGGCTGCCTTTTCCCTATGTCTTCACATGGCCTTTTCTCTGTGTACGTAAGGGAAAGAGAGAGATTGAGAGAGGGCAGGGACGGAGGAGAGAAGAGGTGGGAAGAATGGAGAGAGGGAGGAGAGGAGAGAGGGAGAGAGCTCAGCTGTCTCTCATAAGGATATCAGTTCTATCAAATTAGGGCTCTGCCCTTATGATTTCATTTAACCATAATTACCTCCATGAAGGCCTCATCTCCAAACGAAATCACATTGAGAGAGCTTTAACATTTGAACTTGAGGGAACACAATTCAGCCTGTAACACTAGAGCCGGATGGGAACTTTCAGCTAAAAAGCCTGTTTATTGGCTATGAGAATTGCCTGAGGAAGCCCATGTGCGATGTGCAACACCTGCACAGAGCTCCGCATGTTCTTCCTTCCTCCTGTTTTTCCTGTTAACTGTCCATATAAGATAAGGTAGTTGAGAATTGAGTTAGCGTAAAGGCCTGGGGTTGTGTTGGCGTGGTGGGCACCGAGCAGAGCTTCTGAGGGGTCCAGTGTAGGCTGAGAGCTGGGTGGAACTTGCTGCTGAGCTTCAGAGAATCAGCAACCTGGCAGGAGCCATGGCTGAGCCTGGTGTAAGCATCTGTGGGTGGCCAGCTGAAATCACTTCTGCGGCAGGTGCAGTGAGGTGGAGGCTGATGCTCAAAGACCACGGGAGATGAACCTTGTGCCAAAGGGAGCTGGTAAAGGTCAGCGGGGAAGAACACACAGACCTGGCCTCCCACCCACCCTCCGTCAGCCTCTCCCTGCCCAGATGCCTCCTGGGATGAAGGAAGAATGGCGAGGGAGAAACCTTGAGGGGACAGACCTTTGGCCAAAAGGAACTGTTTTAAACTAGAAGAAACCAACTTCCTTTAAACTGGCGGCTTCCCTCCCAGCTGCAGTCCTGCTACCAAGCAAGATGCTTTCATACATCTGAGCCTCAGTGAGTACGTTTGGATTCTAATACATTCATATTTACCAGGCACTTATGATGTCTCAGGCATAGAGCC
>NW_011894992.1:0-835 GCF_000151845.1 Pteropus vampyrus | reverse complement strand
AAATGCCGACTCCCCCTGTTTTATTTCCCTCATGGAATGGGGCACACTAGTCAAGGGTCGGAGCGATCAGAGCTATGTGGGGGCCAGCTCACTGTCGAGGGCACCCCAAATAAAAGGCTCTGGCATCTTATGGTCCCTGAGGTGGGTGGTGCAGGGACAAGGCTAGGAGTGGGAAAGTTCTGAGTACTGAGTCAAAGCGGGGAAAAGTGTCTTCAAGGTCCCCACTCTTCCCTCCAGAGTGAGGCAGAAGTGCCTGAAGGAGACCTCTGTCTGAGGCGTCAGATAAGGGGACCAAGAAATGGAGGTGATGGATGAGAATGTACATTACCGTCCTGGGTGCTGTGTCCAGTGTGGGGGGGACAGTTTCCCCATGAGGTGTGCCACGTAAAGCCTTTGCGATCATCTCTGTTCGGGCCTGAAAGATTGCACATCAGTTTTCAGTCACGAACTGGGCTCCACAATGTTCATCTCCTCATCCAGACGCTAGGTAGGGTTCCCAGTACTTAAGTTGGTTTGAAGGGGCTTTTGTGTTTCTCAAGCAAAAACATTTACAAAATTTTGCCTTTTTATTTTTCTTTTATTTCTCGTGTTTGTCGTTTCCCCTCTGTGGTGGCCACCAAGCCCCCCATTGGCTATGGCTCCAGGTCCACTGTCCTTCGGGCACTTCTCTACTCAGTGCCTCCAGAGGCACTCAGGTGTCTGGAAGCATCACTCAGGAATTCTGGCTGTGTGCAGTAGCTGTTGTGCCTGACAGAATGTTCTGTCTCTGCCGCATAATCAAGATTTCTGAGGAAGAAACCGGCAGTAGTTTTTATGGAGAACATTGTGTTTCTCA
>NW_011894991.1:2496-3210 GCF_000151845.1 Pteropus vampyrus | reverse complement strand
CTTCCCACCTGCTCTGGCTCTCGCCCCTGTGTCCGCCCTACCTGTGCCGGTGGCCGCGTAAGCCACAGAGTATCGGACATGAAACTGGAAAGCTCACACCTGAGACCGTGGCCGGAGAACGTGAGCCGTGTTTGCAGGAAGCGAGGTGGCGCTGGCCACGCAGTGCCCACGGTCAGCGCGGGCGCCGAGCGGGAAGCTGGCGCTCCTGCCAGAGGCTCGTGCGGCCTCTGGCGCCCTGTCCCCGTCTGATCACTCCCGCTTTACATCCATTTCACGGGAGTTTCGTTTGCCTGCATCTGTCTGAAAGCTCCAGACGAGTATGTTTCAGAATCTCATCCTCTTCCTCGGAGGTGAGTTTGCCCAAACCCGGTCAGCACGGGTGACCCTCCCTCTCCTTTGTGCTGGGCTACAGCCCTCGTGCACACTTAACTAATGAGAGTGCCCCGTTTTACTTGCAGAAGTGACCCAGTTTAGAAAATGGGGACCCAGTTCAGACAGGGTCGGGGGTTCAGTCCTCACTTTGTCATACGCAGCCCCTTCCCCACTTCACGAGACTAGGGAGAACGGGTCAGTCGTCTCCCTGGCTCTGTCTGTGTTTGCCTTTCGGGTCATTTCCCAGCTAGTACTGCAATACCATGGGGTCCCCGCGCCCCGGCCTCCCTCTGCCAGCTTCCCCGCCTCGCTCTGCATTCCAGGGCAGCCTGCAGCGCTGAC
>NW_011894991.1:0-526 GCF_000151845.1 Pteropus vampyrus | reverse complement strand
TACGAAGCTGGAAGACCATGGCCCAACAGCAGGCAGAGTCTCATGGCCGATCGTCCGGCCTAATGCCCTAAGGTCATTGCAGAAGCCACGTCTCGCTGCGGCTTCTGCCGCACGCCCAACGCGGGGATTAAATTCACGAGGCTTCCCCTGGAAGGAGGACAGGCAGGGAGGCCCCGTCTCGGTCCTCATGTCGCTGCGCTGCCTTCGGCCAGAGAGGCTTCTCAGCTGCCTCTGGTCACGGTCTCTCGTCTCTGCTCCCAGTGATCAACCTCTCCCCTCGCCCCACACACCCCACGTCAGCCCCACATCTGACCTCGCGGGCCGTCAGTCCCAGGCCTAAAGCCTCAGGACACACACCGCGCGGCGATTCTTCGCACTGCGTCTGGCCCGCAGAGATGAGGGAAGTGAGTCTGCGTGGTGCGTGGGAGGTTCCTGCACCACCCCCCGCCCAGCCCCCCCCCCCCCCCCCCCCCCCCCCCACCCCCCCCCCCCCCGCTGGTCTGTAAACTCCAAGGGCAGGGACTGT
>NW_011894990.1:2056-5327 GCF_000151845.1 Pteropus vampyrus | reverse complement strand
ACATAAGCTTAATTCTTGGGCTCAGATTCCTCAGAAATGAGTTTGGATTATCCTACCAAATAAGCCATCTAGACCACTAGAAGTGATAGCTGAGGGTGAGAAGACTCTAGAATGAATAGTAAAGGAGGGAGATGATGTGTGTTAGTTGTGAATTCAGGCCCAGCAGCATCAGTGGGACTATACTTTTCCCACTAACCGTCCTCTGAATGTTTTCCTAGAAACTGTGACCAACCAAAATCCTGGAGAATCTATTTTTTTAGTGAGATGAACTTCATGTGAGAAGCAGTGAATCTGAATAGGGTGGACTGTAGTAGACACTGTCACTGTCCCACTCAAATTTGATTACCGGGCTGTGTACTCATTCCCTCAGCTGCTACAAATATTGGCTGATAATAGCTCAGAGGCACCCATTTTATGGAAACTTGCCCTCAGCCAAGGAGAACTATCTTGCCTAGAAGGCTATGACCCTCATCTCTTTACTTCTATCAACATTGCTAAAGATTTACAAGGCATGGGGTACAAAACGGTGTCATTTATGACCATTCCTCACCTACCCTATGAATAAGCTACAATTTCCCTGAAACTACATTCCTTGATTTGCCTCTTTTTCTTCCTCATTCCACTCCTTTGCTCTTCTACAGTTTTCCCCTGAAGAATACTACTTTAATAAAATATGTGCACCTGAATCCTTGTCTCAGGCTCTGCTTCTAGGGTAGCCAACCTAAGACATCTGGGATACTGATGTGATTCCAAATTTGAAAATCTGTGGACAGTGCAAATTTTTTGCTTCCAATTTTTATGCAGGTTTTACCTTAGTTAAGATGTTAGCTGTTAAACAGCATTAGTTTATGGTTTCTCCCAGTGCTATTTGAATATTTTTAAGTGAACTTAAAACCAAACAAGCCAAAGATGGGGTTGAACTCGACTAATATGCCAGAGTTGTCGAGAGAGTCCCATTTCCTCTTGTTTATCTGTGAGGCAATGGTGAAAAGAGGTTAGGAAAATAAGGTGGAAGAGTTTCCATGCTCACACCATCCTCATCTTCTCCATCACTTCTATCCTGAAGCTGCAATGAGTGTGCCCATCTTATTTTCAAGAGTTTCTTTCTGTTAATATGACAAAGGATATTGATAGAGATTTGGAACAAAAATTAAAATGGAGCAAAACGGATTGGGGCAGACTAAGACAAGGAAAAGGAGACCAGTAGAGAGCCTGTTACACATAAGAGGCTAGATGTGAAGTGGTGAAAGAATAGACATGAGTTATTTTAAGTGACTATAACCCAAATGTTCTCAGACTCCACCATCCTGTGGGCTCAATTAATCTTGAGACAACATTAATATCCCAATTTCCCTGGATCATCCCCACATCTGCTAGTGCAAATCTCATCTTTCCCATTCATTCCTGGACAACCACTGCCTAAAGGGAGCCTCATACATACTCAGGAACAAGCGTGCTCATGTCCTTTTGCCTCAGCCTCCTCTTGATGTTGGCTTCCTATACACCACTGGAGGGTGCTGCCTCAACACTGTGAACCTGAGGCTCCCGGAGAGCTAACTACTTACTGTTCCCAAAGCTTCAAAAAAATTTGTGGTGACAAAGAGTGTTCCTTGATTCCCAGCTGAAATCATACCAGAGCCACACAGTGTTTGAGAGGCACTGAGGAGACTAATGCTTTCCCAACCCCAATTTGTTCTTCATGAAGATTTGGCACAAAGACCACTGATGAAGAGTTTTAGAGTTATCAGTAATGTTCATTCATATACCACTATCTCATTCATTGAATATAGCAGTCCCCCCTTATCTCAGGGGTTGCTTTCTGCAGTTTCAGTTACCCATGGTCAACTATGGTCCAAAAATATTAAATGGAAAATTCCAGAAATAAACAATTCATGAGTTTTAAATTGCATGCTTTTCTGAGTAGCATGACGAAATACGCCATCTGCTCCATCCTACATGGAATGTGAATCCCTTTGTCCAGCGTATCTACACTGTATATGCTCTCCACCTGTTAGTCACTTAGTAGCCGTCTCCATTATCAGTTGGACTGTCATAATATTGTAGCACTTGTATTCAAGTAACCTTTCCAGTAGCCTAACTCTACATCACAAGGCCTACATCATTCACCTCGCTTCACCTCATCACGCAGGCATTGTATCATCTTACATCATCACACAAAGAAGTGTAAGTATAGTACAAGATATTTTGAGAGAGAGGTGACATTCACATAACTTTAACTATAGTATATTGTTACAATTGTTCTACTTTATTATTAGTTGCTATTAATCTCTTGCTGTTCCTAATTTATAAGTTAAACTTCATCAGATGTTTGTATGTATATATAAAACAGAACATATATATCCGCTGTTTCAGGCATCCTCTGGGGGTCCTACAATATATTGTCCCTGGATAAAGGGAGGAGCACTGTATTTCCTATGGATATATGTTGCCTAACCAACTAGACTGGACATTCCTTCAGGGGAACCTACTTTTTCTGTATTTTCTATAGTATATGTAGTGGTACAAGGCATATTGATCATGCTCAAAAAAATCCCAGTTGAATAATTAAATAGAGACCTGAACAAGGTTCCCAAGTCACTGCCTAAAGAAACTCTTTCATTCCATATGTGATAGTATAAGTGACTTTACATGTAAGTGGAATCTTAATTTGATCATATGATCATCTATTATTTTGGGGGGCTATAGTGTGCTGGCACCCAAGACCTTTGACAGAGTTAAACTTGAAATATAAAGTGGCTGAGACAAATGGTCAAAACAATAGAATGACTCTTGGGCCTACACTCTCAATGGGTACACAACCTACTTGTTACAACCTAACAAGAAAATAGTCCATCAAAAGAGGATAAGCCATGGGAAACAGAAAAAGGGAGTTGCAGAGGCACATGTTTGCGGTTTTCACTCGTAGCCCTCAGATATCTGGAAAAGGAACCCCATATCATGTTTTAAAAAAAAACAAAGTTTGTTTGTTTGTTTTTTTACATACACACACAAGTCCTAAGAAGAAAGCTAACTAAAATACGCTATTTCATCCAGTGGCTGGTTAGGTCAGATGGTGACAGTAAATTGCTAAACAGCAACAAAACTTCAGATTTGATCACTTATGCAACAACTATGAATCAACTACTTTATAAAAGATATTCAGTGAGGTACTTTGTTTTCCCAAAGAGATATACAAAACCAAGCAAAATAAAACATGCTCACAATAGCTACAAAAGCAGTTTGTGATGAGTTCCTTGAAATTTATAGCATA
>NW_011894990.1:0-351 GCF_000151845.1 Pteropus vampyrus | reverse complement strand
TTCTGGTGGCTTTTCTATACAAACAGCCTGTCTTGGCTCATGCTGTGGACTTTCCTAAAATCTCTTGAAAGTTCACAAATTCTAAACAAGAAACATCTGGTTCAACATGCCCTGTACCTCTCGTTAAGCAGCCCCAAGCCCGCCACTAGTGGCAGCTAGCCTCAGTTCACAGCTTAGCCTCTCCCAGGCATCTCCGAGCCCAGAACAAGTGGCAATCATGTGCAAATCTTCTGCAAGTGGCCCTGGGCAGGGCACAAGTAGTAGTTGACTTTGGCCTTCACTGTAGCCTCTCCCCAAAAGGTCTCAGAACCAACACACCTGGTGACCAGCTCCAGACCATACCAAAGCACC
>NW_011894989.1:2573-3387 GCF_000151845.1 Pteropus vampyrus | reverse complement strand
CCTCCGCTGCGGGGTGACTGGAGGGGGTGACCGCGGTCTGTGCGCCTCCCCGGTCCCCTGCCGGCCTCCGCTACGGGGTGACTGCGGTCTGTGCGCCCCCCCCAGCCCTCTCCCCTCGACTCTGCCTGCCCCTGCCTCCTTTCCGCGCGTCCTCCTATTACGGGGCGCGAAAGGCTTAAAACTCAAACATGTTCTCAGTCAGGAGAGACAAATCAGGCCATGTGCCTTTGCCTCTGCACCCAAATATTTGTGCATCTCGGATCCCGTCACCTGTCACTCGGCGTAATTGCTTCCGCTGAGCACCGCCTGCTCAGCCTCATTCACCTGAGTTAACCGCTCACCCAAACCTTCTGCTCCTCCAGGCTCTACCTGCAACCTTGGCACTGCCGGTTCCTCCTCCCTGGCCGCTTCTCCTGCTCCTCCCTGCTGTCCGGCTTGGCGGATGAAGAAGACAACCACCTTCCCGCAATGATTTCAGGAGCCCCCGTTAGGCTACTTGGCCATTTACAATATTTCCTAGAACATAACCCCAGGCATTGATCAGCCATTTAGGACGTTAGTCTAATCTTTCTCTACTGTTTAGATAGGAAGACCCACTAACAGATATCGCTGAACTAATAATAATCTTTAAGCTTTTCTGGTGTGACTTATAGTAGATAAATTTCAGATTCTCTTTCTGAAAGCGGGTTCGGGACAGGGGAGAGATCAAGGGGAACTCGTCATCTTTAGAAGGAGGAAAGGAAGCCCGCGTTACTAGTAATCAATAAAGCAAATGAGTTTTAGGCTCTTGAAGAGAACAGGTTTGGGAAAGGGA
>NW_011894989.1:0-907 GCF_000151845.1 Pteropus vampyrus | reverse complement strand
CCGAGTCGGGGACCGAGTCGGTGACTGAGGGGTGGCGTCAGTGAGACCCGGAGAACTGGGACTTAAGGCTGAACGTGAGCTCGCCAGGCAGACGGCTGTGAGGATAAAGAGACGCGCCATCTGCGGAAAACGTCACCGTGGCCGCGTGTGCCCACTGTGCCGGGCTCGGGAGGGAGGCAATGGGACGGTCGGAAGCTTAAGGACAGCGATAAGCAGACGTCGGGTTCATGGGTCACACGGAGTTCCCCGGACCTCATCCTGGGCAGCGGACGGCTTGGGGCGAGCATGCGACGTGGGCGCAGCGCCCGGCGACCGCCCCACGCCCGCGTGGGCAGGAACCGACGCGACGCTGAGGGTCGAACACGCCTCAGGGCTTAGGAGCCAGTCACCGTGCAGGTGAAGAGCGAGGTACCTTTCCGTTCGGGGTTGGCGAGTATGCTGTGAAATGAATGGAGTTATGGAGCATATAGGCAAAAACTGGCCTCCGTGCGTGCGGGCTGCCTGGGGACTTGGGGGCGAGGGCAGGGACAGCGCGGTCCCAGAGCTTAGTCCGGACAGGCGTCTGAAACAGATACGGGCTGGGGAGGGATCCGCATCGAGCTCCACGAAAGGGAACGACAATGTCCTGTGCGAGAACGTGGAATGCGGACACGCGGGACCACAGATGACAGGGACGAAGGGCTCGGGCAGGACAGAAAGAGGAAGAGGGTCAGAGACCAAGGTGACCCGGCCGTCGCGGGCACCTACACGGGGGGAGAGCCGCTCGAGCAGGCAACGACGAGCGGGGACCAGCGCCACGGCGGAGGCCAAAGACAAAGCTGGCCGCTGTCGTGAGCGGTGACCTCGCCACCGCGCGTCAGGGGGTGCAGAGGGGGAGGCGGGCAGATGCCCAGCTGCGTGATGCTGG
>NW_011894988.1:2828-3979 GCF_000151845.1 Pteropus vampyrus | reverse complement strand
CCGGGCAGGCCGGGCGTGGGGGCCGCCGGTCCGGCCTCAGCCGTGTTCTCCCCTGCAGAGCCGCTGAGCGAGGATGGCGCGGCGGGCGGTCTCGCTGAGCCTGAGGACGGCGCCGATGGCCTCCCGTGCTCGGAGCCAGGGCCCTGTCCGTTCCAGCCACTGGACACGCCCCCGGCTGTGCCCCTGCCCCGACGGCCCCCAGCCCTGGCCGAGCCGCCCTCCTGCCCCCCTGCTGCAGCCGCTCCGGAACTCGGTGCCAGCCCCAGACTGGCCGTGGACTTGGCCCTGCCCGGGGCCCTCCCCGCAGAGCTGGCCCTCACCTCCAGCCACGCGGCTCTGGATGGAGAGCTGGAGGAGGCCGTGGCCCCGGCCCAGGTGGCCCTGTCAGTCACTGAGTTTGGACTCCTCGGCATCGGGGACGTGAACCCTTTCCTGGCGGCCCACCCAGCGTGCCCAGCTCCTGGGCTGCACTCGGAGCCCCTGTCACAGTGAGTGCGGCCGCCACCCCGAAGGCAGGCTGGGCGGAGCGGGAGGGGTCAGCCCCGGGGGCCCGAGGGGGCGTGGCGCAGGCAGCAGGCTGTTTGTTTCTTTAGTTCATTCTCTACTTTTAATTTGGCTTATTTATTTTTTTGACTAGGTAATACATTCATATGGTTCAAAATCCACAAAGGTACAAACGGGGCCAGTGGCAGTCTCCTCCCACCCCTGCCCACCCCCCAGGCACACGTGACAACACGGTCTGCTGGGGGAGGCGAGGTCGGGAGCCACGTTGTCAGCCGCGGCGCCCAGCTGTGCCCTTTGCGAGATGGGGCTCACCCTCTCCGTCTCTCCGTCTCTCCCCGCTGCAGCTGCAACGTGATGACCTGTTGATCCCTGGCCACAGGCGGGCACGTGTGGCCCCGACCGGACTTGGGGCCACTGTGGGGCCTGCCCGTCAGTCTTCCCGACCTTCCTCCTCGTGGGCCTCAGGTGACACCGTCTGCTTCGGAGCTCCAGGGCCGGGGTGAGCGGCGGCCGGGCTACGGGCCCTGACTCTTCCCACGCAGGCCGCACCACCACCGGCTCCAGCCTGCCGCCCACACCGTGGGGCCGTCGGCAGCTGGGTGCCGCAGGCCAGCCCCGTGCAGCCAGCAGAGGCGAGGAACGGCGTC
>NW_011894988.1:0-749 GCF_000151845.1 Pteropus vampyrus | reverse complement strand
ACCCCCTTGTTCTCCTTTCCGTGCTGAGACTCCCCATGGTCCCCCTCCCCTCTACACCCTCTGACCTCTCTGTGACACCTGTGACAGCAGTACACTTGGGCCACTGTGAGCAGCACACTGAGGTGGTGGGTGCCTGGCATGACAGGGGCCCCACGAGCCTCCAGAGGTTGGCTGGGCTGTGGCTTTGCCTCATTGTCCCACCCCTGGAAGTAGCCTGGAGGCTGCTGTGTCCCCTGGCCTTGGCCAAGCCTTCCCTGGCGTGAAGCATCCCCAGAACCCACCGTGCCCTAGCAGTGGTCAGGGAAGGGGGTGGCTCAGGGGTGGACTCTGTGAAGCCACTCCTGGAGAAGAGGAAGCAGCTGGGCCTCACCCTGTGGAAGCCTAGCCCAGACCAATTCATGGAGCAGCAGCCTCCCAGGTGACCTTGGCCTGGGGGCTAAGTTGTTCATCGATCACTAGGTCACGTTTCATTCGGTGAGTGTTGATTGGTTGGTTGGGCACCTACCATGTATGGGTCCCGGCCCTCCTGGGGCCCAGGCTGGGGGAGACTAGGATAAGCTGATAAGCAGAGGGAGGCTGAGGTGGCACTTGTGCTCAGAGGAGGCAGCAGTGGGGAGGGCAGGGCTGAGGTGGCCGACCTCACCCAGGACGGAAGGTTTTCAGGTGCCTGCTCAGGGCTAAAGCTTGGAAGGTCGCCCTGTCCCCTGCCCTGGAGTGCTCGGGGACTGTGAAGGGGGTCTGAATTCACT
>NW_011894987.1:4040-5945 GCF_000151845.1 Pteropus vampyrus | reverse complement strand
TCAGTTGATCCTTTGGTGTTGAGACTATAGCCACATAAATTGAGTCTCTCCCCTTTTCCTCCTAGATAATGTTTGTTGAGTATCATATGCTAAGTAACACTCAATATGTTTATATTAGCTTTTTAAAATCTTCTCTGTCATCCTATAACCAAGTGTTACTATGCTCATGTACAGATGAAACTGAGATGCGGAGTGGTTTAGTAACTTGCTCAAGGCCACAAAACAGGCACTCTGACCACAGACCATGTCCACATAGGAGAAAAGAAAGTTATCAAACAGCTTCTCACTATCATAGAAGGTTGGTATAATCAGTTGAATTGATTCAGAGCACATCATGAGACAAGTTTATATTTGATTATTTTAAGAGTCAAAATTTGGGGGAATAATCCAAATCTTAAAAATGAAGATAGTAAATTAAAACATAGTCTAAATGTATAATAAAATACCATATAGCCATTTGGAGTAATTAATTAGACATGTTTATAATGACATGGACAGAAACCTTATGAAATATTGTTGAGAAAAAATAGCAGATTATAGAACAGAAAGTAGAATGTTATCATATTTGCATAAAATTACATATATCGTGTAGATGCAGAGAGAAATACCTAAAAATATGTCACTCGGAATGCTTATTTTAGGCTATTAAGATTTCATCTAAGATTTACGTTTTTACTTGTACCTTTGTATAATATGTGAGCTTATTTTTATTATAATCATCTATCATTTTTATAAAAATAAACTATGTAATAAATAACACACAAAAAAATGTAACAAAAAGTGAACTCAGAGAGTGAGTATCTAGGTCCTGGTGCTAGCTTTGCATGTAGATATTGGTAACACCTTGGGTAAGTCTCTTGAATTCTTCCTCGATTTTATCAAATATAAGCTTTAACAATAAGCTTGGTTGTCTTATTTTCTAGAGACTGATTCATTCAGTCAGAAGGCAGTTGATTATCTTAAGTGTACAAAGTGGAGTTGGACCACCAGCCTGGACTGACCTAAAAAACTGGGAAAAGAACCAAAGATTTATCTCAAAAACAACTTCTCTTCTTCCCCATTTTTTACTTTTTCTTTTCTTTAAACTTCTTTTCTATAAATTGTCAGTTATGCTGACAATGAATATTGGCTATTCAGATAAATAGACTTTAACCACTGTAGCCAAAAGAAAAGGTTGTCAAAAGACGGGATTGTTGTCATTGTGGTCAGATTCTCCTATCTGGTGTCCTTGGGGTAGATGCAGGATTGGAGAGTAAGTTGGAAGGACAGGCCTAGGGAGGAGTGTGTAATCAGACCTGGCATATCCACACACAAAGGACCAACTCTGGCCAGAAATCTTCTTAGTTGTTTGGATAATCAAATGAATGAATGAGAAGAGACTTCAGTAAGTTAGATCAAGGAAGTTCTCAATACCCAGAGATATATCAGAAAAAGCTACTAGAGAGTTAAAACCAAATGTATTTTCCAGAAGGTTCTATGAGATTCAAGAGTATTATCAAGTCATGCTACCAAATCTTAAAAGAAAAAAAAAAAAGCTTCAATTTTGGTGTCATTCATTTATTAATATATGTAGTCACCAAACATTTATTGTTTATCAGACACTGTGCTAGGATGCAAAAATGAATAAGTTGTCGGCCTCAGAGAGTTGGCGGTATAAGGAAGACATAATTGTGCAGATATTGTAATATAGTGTAATTGTGCAAAGGAGGTGAAGAAAGAATGCTACAGTAGACCACAAGGAAGAAGTCCTCAATATCTCAAGCCTTTAGCAAGAGTAGAAAGTAAATTCCTTTGTCTTACCAAAGATTAAACAATTGTCTTCCAAAGTATTGGGAAAATTGACAGATCCTTCTAGGAAAGAGCTTTCCCATGCATTTCTGTTTATTAGGAAGGGTTCTATAACCT
>NW_011894987.1:0-300 GCF_000151845.1 Pteropus vampyrus | reverse complement strand
TCTTTTGGATAATCACAGTGTCCCATCTCTCTAATAACAATGATAGTGTCAAGAAATGGGCCTGTGACACAAGTAAGGCGAGTCAAAATTTATCCCTAGAATTGTTACACTGACATTGGAAAATAGTAGCCGTCCTTCCTCCGCCCCACCATAATCCATAGACACCTTTTTATTTCCTTTAGGAGGGTGTAATATGAGCAAAGATAGATTAAGATTTGAAAGAGCGAGAGGAGATGGGAGCGGGGAAGAGAGAGAGAGAGAAAGAGAGAGAAAGAGGGAGAGGGAGAGAGGATGAGAAGC
>NW_011894986.1:6200-7501 GCF_000151845.1 Pteropus vampyrus | reverse complement strand
TGGCATCGAACCCGCCTCCTTCCCGCTTCCTCCCGTCCACGCGGGCCTCTCACCCAACACCTCTCTCACGAAAGCTGTGGCGATTCCCGCGGCCACCCCAGCCCCAGGCGGAGCCACTAAAATGTGGCTTTTGTGCAAGACAATGACTGTGCCTTGGAGTCCGTCTGTCCAAGGACCCAAAATGCCGCCTGAAACTTCGAAGACCTTCAGTACAAATGTGTTGACTGAACGAACGAATGCACGAACACACGACTGGGTGTTTCGCCACCATAAACAATCCGGGCTACAGAGGGTCTTCTTCTGGAAAAGCCTTGTGAGTGCATTTGACAGAGCAACGCGGTGCGCTACGCTGTGGGAGCCACACTCCGTCTCCCCGGAAAGTTCCAGAGACGACAGACACTCTTTCCGCACAGTCTGGCGGGAGGGGTCGCAGGTGGCCGAGCCCCACGCCTGGCCGCGTCCGCTCGGGGACGTCCGTGGGGAGGCTTCGCAGAGCACGGACGAAGTTAGGGGGAGACGTGGGACCGATCGCACGGCCCGTGTCCACGTGGAGACGTGGCGCTGGCGGGGGCAGGTGACCCCGTGTGGGGAGGGGACGCAGAGTTGCTTTGCTGGAGGGCGGGGCGCTAGCTGGCCTGTGACCCACCGTGACCGCCAGCGGAGGGCTTCGACCGCCACCTCGGCAAAGCCAGCTGTGCGTGGCCGGGTCTGACGCCCTTGGTCCCCATGGGCATCCGAGCCAGGTGAGCGAGGCCGTTTTCCTTCCGAAGGGCTGGATGGGTGGCGTCGACTCTTGGGGATGCTTTCGCACCCCAAGCGAACAACGGGGAGTGTCTTCACCCAGGCCGTGACCGTGGGAACGCAGAAGAGAGAAATCGGGGCCGGACGCGGGGGACGCGGCTGTGACCGCAGCCGCGTGCGGGGTGACGATGAGCCGAGAGCGTCAGGAGCGACGAACCGGGATGGGAGCCGCTCGCGGTGCAGGCGGTTCCCACGCTCCGGGTCTTCCGTCGGCAGCAGCTGTTTTCCGGGGTGACGAAGAGAGGGGAGGACAGGGGGCGGGGAGCGTGGCCGCCCCCCCAGCTCTTCGGAGACCCCCGTGGCCGAGAGAACGTCCCGCGGTTCACGACCGAGGCAGAGAGAACGTCCCTCGTGTCGGAAACAATGGCAGGTGCTGCCTTTTTTTCAATCATCGCTAGCAGCTCCTGATTGTGTCACCTGATGACGTTCCCTGCTGGCTCTAAGGGACAGAAAAGAGACAAAACAGATCGTGTGCAGCTAGTTTCACAGAGAGCAACGAG
>NW_011894986.1:0-786 GCF_000151845.1 Pteropus vampyrus | reverse complement strand
GCCCAGGTCACCAGCCTCCTGCCAGCTCCGAGGGTGACGGGGGCTGCGCCTCGCGGGGCCACGCTCGCCTCTGAGTGCCGACGGGGTGCAAGGGTGGGTCGTGGGCGGCGGGACCAGGGAGGCCAGCCAGGGCCGGTCACCCGGCAGTGGGGAGCAGGGGACCGAGTCGTCCCGGTGCCTACGAGCCATGAGCCCCTCTGTGCGCGCCCGCGTGCCTCGACCCTCACAGCGCCTCTGGGGTACAGGACGTGTCACCCCGTCACAGCGCTTCTGGGGTACAGGAAACGTACCCTGTGCACAGCGCCCAGTGGCAGATCCGCGTTCAGATCCACTTGTCTGTTCAGCAGCCGCACGCTCTCAGGTGACAAGGTGCCCGGCGAGATCCGACGGCCTCGCCTCAGAGCGGCAGAGTTAGCCTGGCCTTGGGTCGCACACAGGCCACGGCCAGCAGGCCTTCTGGAATGCATCGTCTCCGGGGAAACACAGTGAAATGCCTGATGTTTCGTTCTGTGGATACGGGGTTCGAAGTGACCCCAGTTCCATTGCGTACACACGTGCGTTTAAAAAAGGTGTTAACAATACGGATTACAGCACAAGCCGTTTAGAAAATGATAATTTTACATGAAACTTTTAATTAATGTGGGGCACATCTGATCTGAACAGGTTATTCAGAAGGGCAGGGTTGGGAGCGCCCACCGCACAAACAGGTCCGAGCTTCGAGCCATGCTGCCTTGCAGGACAGTCCCGCACCCGGAGGCCCCCGTCAGGCGCTGGGTCACAGCAGTT
>NW_011894985.1:0-6444 GCF_000151845.1 Pteropus vampyrus | reverse complement strand
TGTTCTCGTTTCACAGTAATCTCTCTCCATCCTTAAACCTAGGGACTCTCTATCAAAAATTCCCTAAAGTCCTCAGTATTTTTGCCCCTGAGGTGGTAGTGATTGTGATGATGTGAGTGATAGTATGAGCTGAGTCTCCTTTATCATTTACATACAAGTTTACATGTCTGACTTCATTTTTTTTTTTACATGAACCCATTTTACAGATAAGGACACAGAAGGTAGAAGCAATTTTCTAGACCATCTGTGGTACTTTCTCACACCTTCCCAGGTGTGAGAATACATGGGCTGGACTTTGTATCTTGTCCCAGTCCAGGAGTATTAAACCAGGAGAGAAACGAGAGGATGTTTGACCTAGGCCAGGCCCTAAGGACATCTCTGGAGCTCCCTGTTCAGGCCTGCTTGGCCTTCTCCGGTCGTGCTGTTGTGGACTGCCTCTGTTGCTTCCCTATGACCCATGATCTTTTGTAAGTCTGCTTGCTGCCTCCTGTGTGTGCCTCAGTTTTCCACACTCATCAAGTGTCAAGTCTTTATTTCCATCTTGTTAGGTTTTTTCTGTTTCCTTTATCATTTGCTCATTGCAGCAGCAGCTTTCAGCCTTGCTGTGGCATTCAGGGATGTGGTTGGTGCATTGGGAGAAAAACTGAACTAAACTAGGTGACTGGGACTCTGGTCTCATCATTGTGTGGCTCTGAGAGGCCATCTTTCCTCTGTGAACCATTATGAGAACGAAGGTATAGCCTAAGTGGTCACTGATATGGTTCTAATATGCTAGGGCTCCGGTGTTCATGTAATGTAAGTGGCTTAGCATATCTTCAACTTTCTGGTAAATTTGTTGTTTAGAACAGTAGTGCTAAAGACAGTTAGGATTTTTTTTATTTTATTTTTTTCTGAAAAAAAAGAGAGAAACTGTATTTCTCTAAAATATTAACAAACTCAAAGGATGCTGCATTTATCCATGCTGCCGTCTGCATTGGATAGAACACAGAAATGAGAGGCCCCCAGAATGCAGTGCGGTGTGCTGGTGCCTAAAGCAAAAGTTACATGAAATATACCCCAGAGCACCAGTTCTATAAGCTCAAACTTGATTAGGAAGAAGGAAAAACTGGGAGACAGGGCCAACTCTCTGGGGAATTTTTTTTGCCATTTTTTGTAAAAGCAGAGTTCTATTTTTCACCTAGAGGACAGTAGAAAGACTGAACAATAAACCCTTTGGGTGTAATAAATGTGTAAATATGGCACAAGAATTCTATATAAAATGCTGACAATTTCTCCTTGAGGTTGCAGACTTGATTTGGATTTTTGTCATTTATTCTCTTCTCTCTACTCTCTCATTCTTCTGGGAGAGGATGAGAATGCCCAATTTTATTAGGCTTTTGCCTTATAAGTTTTTACAAGTTTCTGCCTTGAATCCCAATTTCAACAGCTTATCTCCTTTTTGCTTCTTGCCAGGTTTCCTTGTTTTACTACCCCTAAGACTTGACCTGCTCCCACTACAGTCTTCCTGGAGACAAAAGTCCTCACCTGGAATGCCAGTCTCAGCATCCATTCTCATTAAGAAAAAGTTAAGGGATTAACTTCATTATTATTTCAAAGGTCTTCTGAATATCTACTGTAGTAGGATCTCATGTATCAATGATTTCGAACGGGAATAGCTTATTTCTCTTTACTGAATGTTGGTGTTTACTGGAATCCAAAGAATAAACAGTGTTTGAAGGATAGGAGATATTAATAATAATGTTTTTGAATAAATGCATAGGAGAGATCTCAAGAGGGAAATTCCTTCATCTATTTGTTTATATCATGTCTTCTTCCAAAATAATTTCAGGTGGTTTTCAGTAAGGCTCATATGTAAAATGTTAGTGCCCTTCCAACCTTCCTAGTGAGGTGCTTCTAATGGCAGAGGAGAATAAATGGGCACTAGTCTCAAGAGGCCTGGGGGAAGAACCCAGAATGACCTTCCAATTCATAGTCTATTTTGTCCTAATATTAAGATGTTTTAAATGATTTAACTTTGATTAAATTGGGGTCTCCAGACACATCAGCCACTTTTGTCCTGTGGCTTCCTGGATCCCATGCCACATTACTGCATAGCCTGGGGATACATGTACTTCAGTGAGAGAAGCGTGGCAACTGGACTTTCAACTAGGTATAAAATAGTAAGTCAGGTACTTTAAAAGGGGGAGATGAAATTCCTAAGGACAAAATTAGCCTCCGAGTTCCCTAGACAAAACAGGAACTCTCAAATACACATTTAAATCAACCAACCCTCAGACTTTGGGGGAGAAATTTTATTTTCTCTTTTATCGAAATACCATCAAGGATAGACATGCTGAGTCTATCACTATAGACTACTTATTATTCTTTGTAATTAATGGCTCTGAATATCTGTTGACTGCCTATATGCTTTTTGCCCCAGATGTGAAAAGTTGTCTGTTTTCATTTATTTCCTGAACATGTTCTAGTGCTTTTCAAACGTCTTTGCACTCTAAAATCACCTGGGGAGCTTAAAAATATTCAAATATCTCAGCTGTATCTGATGCTAACTAAATCAGAATCTCTAGAAGTGGGTGGGTTCCTATCTTAGTTCCTTAGATAGGAACTAAGCATCAGCATTTTGCTATTTAAAATTTCCTAGGAGAGTCCGGTGCTCAGCCACATTTGAGATTCGGCGTTATAGACCAGGGGTTCTCAAACTTGAGTGTGTTATCATAATCACCTGGAGGGCTTGTTAGAACATGGGTTCTGGGCTCCACCCCCAGATTTCCTCAGTAACTAGGCTTCCGGTGGGGCTTGAGAATTTGCATGTCTACCGAGTTCCCTGGTTATGCCGATGCTACTGGTCTGGGGATCACATTTCGATAACCATCGTTGTGGAGTTTTCAGGTATGTTAAAACTGCCAAAGTGGTTGAGATGGAGGTCATCACGCTCTAACAGATGACTTTGGGTTTGTTTGATAAACCAGGTGATGTGACAGGGCATAGGAAACACTTGTGCAACCATACTCTTCTGCTGCACTGCCCATGTTTGAATTTGATTGACAACATGTTCGTTTTCAGTTGGATTTAACATAAGTCTTGGAAACTCAGCCAGTCTATTTCCTATGGGTTGAAGTATTTCACAAATGCAAATTAAGAAACTTGTCAGTCCACTGCTCTTGCAGGTGTCCTATGAGGCATCATGGTGCATAGTGAATGTTGTCTCATTATAAATACTCAGTGTTTGGTGGCTGTCGTGGATGCTGTGGAAGTCTTCGGAGGCATAATAAATATCCTTTCTCAAGGGGGGGCTGCGGCTTTTTCTTTACTGGGCTTAATAGTGCCTAGCCTGACCAGCTCTTCCTTTAGCTTACTGCGTAGTTTCTTTTTCTTCTATTATAAATATTATCTGCACAACTCTCTTAGCTTTACTCATCCCATTAAAAGGTCATTAGGTTTCCCATTAGCTGCTACTGTTGATGGTTTCCCGCAGAGGCCTCAGCATGGGCCTCCTTGCTGTGAATTTGAGCTGGAGGAGAACTAGGGAGAGGAGGGAGGTGTGGAGACTCCACTAATATCTGCTGCCCAATTTCAGTACACAAAAGCTAGCCTGGAACTCAAGTCTCCCTTCTTTAGCAAAGTTGGCGACAGGCAAAAATGAAATTTCTATATTTGTTCCAGTGGTCCACTTAATTTCTTTACTTCTTTTTAGATCTTTTAAATATAGAAATATAAAAATAAATCAATAAATAATAAACAAATATAAAAACAAATGAAATATCTAGCTCAAGTCGTCACTTTTTACATCTGCTACCTTCTGCTGATTGCCAATACTTGAAGGTGTTTAGTTTGCTGTTTGGTTTCCCTGCATTTATAGATATCTCATAAATTAAAATGCCTCATCTGTGGATTCCTAACTGACCCACTGGTGGGGTTGAATCCCAGAGACTGTGGTACATTTCTTTTTTTACTCTATTTGCCTCTTTTATAAAGACAACAACCTTTTGTACTAAATATTCCCCACCACCAGTATTTATTAAATATTGAATTTAAGAAGACTATGTAAGCGGAGTAAATAAGCAGAATATATAAGAATATATAAGCAGAGTAAAAATTAAAGTTTAATTTAAAAGCAGATTTAGACACAAAAGTTATAGTTAGAAATCTTCCTTAACTGCTTATAGTGATTAATATCAGTCCTTTAAAAGATCTATAACTTTAAAGAAAGAGTGCTACCACTTCAGAATTTCTGACATCCCTTTAAATTCATGTACTTCCTCAGGCTGCAGGTATTCTCAGTCCTTCTTCATCAAGAAGGACTTCACCAAGTTATCTAGGCGTAATCTGTCTCCTCAGTTAACCAAGGACGTCATCTTCCAGAATTTCTTAATTTTTGTCCCCTCAGATGCCCACCTTTCCTTTCTTGTAGATTGGAGAAGAAAAAAGATCCTAATTATACACATTAGCTCCATTTACCTGCTCCACTTCACTATGATTGTGCTTTTCTGATGAGGAGAATGTGCGCTTTCTCTGACTGCTTCTTAGATTTAGATCTCTGCCCTTTCCAGCGGAAGAGAGTCTTAATTTACACCAAATACATGCGTTTAGTCATTACCACCTTAAATGTTACAACTTCTTTTTGAGAATCTTTTGGCTTTTTTTAAGGGACTTCACTGAAGGTTGAGGCTCTGTCATAGCTCGCCACACAATATGATTATTCAGTTAGAGATAGGAGTGATTGTTTTTCCTGTGAAGGGAGGTGGTTCTCTGGCACTGAGCCAGGCTCATTCCACTGAATGGAGGTCATGGGGCGCACTCCGCAGAATGTCTGGAGGTTGACAGTGATGCAGCCGATAAAGTGAGCAGGGCATGTCTATAGTTCCAATATGCTTTGCATTGACAAGCTGTTCAGCTCATCAGGAAAATTATGTATAAACCAAAAAGAAGCTTTTTAAACTGACCTCTATTTACTAAGCTCCCTTTCCTCTGTAAAACACAAATGCTGCCGGGAGTCATGGTAAACCGAGAGCTCTAATATACCGACCAAGTCTGCTCCCACGGATGACTTCTCCACCTTTCGAGAATTGGCTGCATTTGTTGCAAACTTGTTTATGTCGGTTGTATTTATTACCATAATTACATAATTTCATTAAATATTAAATAAGTAGATGGAACATTAATGCAAGAAAAAAGCATTTCTCTGAAAGCTAAGCTTCTTTGGAAAGATTTGATAAGACAAGTTGCTAAGAAGAATTGTTATCAAATTAGTGTGGGCAAAACATCTGCAAAAGATTATAAAAAAAATCATAGATGTCTAGGAGAGTTTCATCTCCTCTAAAGAAATTAGATGCTGTATTATGGATGTGGCTTATGCAAGAAAGACAATAGAAAATGCCAATCAACAGACTCATGGTAGAAGAAGCAACCCTGGCTCCACGTTAATACATTGGTGAATAAATGTTCATTTATAGGTTTAAATTTGAATAAAATGCTTAAGAAACTTTAACTGACTTTCCTGATTAAGAGAACAACTGTCAATCCCTATTGCATTTACTCTTCATGCAACCCAAGTATGAACTGGGTGTTCCTGCTCTACAAGAATTATAGGATGTTGTTCCAAAGCTCCATACTTGGTCCTGTGAGAATTCCTGGGGCGGGGGTTACACGTTCACAGTCACCTCTGCCTCTAAACTTCTGGTTCTCTGTATTTTGGTCTTGCAGCATCTTTTGTCCTTTGTGTGTTCTCTTTGTTCTGTGTATCTTAGCCCTGGCTGCGAAACTGAAGTTTTCTTAATTTTTGTTTTGAAAAAAAAAAAATCTTACTCAAAACGTTTACATGTATAGTAGACTTGACTGAAGTGGGAGGAAAGGAGGTAAGAAGACGCTTTTACATCTTAGGAATAAAAAGAATTTCAAATTGGAAATCAGATGTTTTTGTGCTTAAAAGTCACCCTGTGATTAGGGATTTGGGTGTTAACCCCACAGAGAGCCCCAGTACATACATCATTTGCCTAAGTTTCTTGCAACTCTATTCATTTTTCCTCTTTCTCTCCATTCCTGTTCACATCAAATGCAGAACAGTATGGCCAACACTTGGCTGCCTCATTTCCTGCTAATCCTTGCTCTTGGATGGGGTCTCACCTCCCTCCCTACCTGACTCCTCTCAGGTAGCATATATGTGGTATGTATATCTCAATAAGATGACCACATCCTGAGAATTGTAACACTTGAAAGTAAAAGTGGGCAATACTAATACTTTCTCCAGGACAAAAGGCAACGATTGGGATTGTGCTGGGTAAACCAGGATCTGCTATTTATCAAGGTATTTTCCTAACTACGGACAATATTCTCCTTAAGAAGAATTCTGATGTTAACAAATAAAATGTTTTTCAACCCATTAAATCTACTCTCTAATGTTGGTTAAACTTAAATAGCCAGTTCTCTCACTCATTAGTGGGGAGCGTT
>NW_011894984.1:2999-4297 GCF_000151845.1 Pteropus vampyrus | reverse complement strand
AGAGCCAGCAGAAGCCACGCCGGTGCGTGGACGGCATGGGCCCAGCAGCCCTCGTCCTGAGGGAGTGCTCCGGGTGGCCAGGCGCCCGGCCACTGCAAGAGTCCCACCTGGGGCCTGCCGTGTGAGGGCCAGAGGGGGACCCATGCGTGCTCCTGGCCGCTGTGCAGGTGCCACCGTGTAGGTGCCACCGTGTGGAGAATGGGCCGCAACAGGATGGCTGTGTTCACACGTGTGTTACCCTGAGTGCTCGGCGTAGCTGGCACGGTGCTGAGTGTCCCTCGACGTCTGCTGTGCAGCCAGCCGCCCCCTCCACGCTAGGGCGCGTCCCACGGCTCGGGTCCCTGTCTGAGTGGACCGCTGCTCCGCGCCGGACCCGTCAGGCTGTCGCCGTGGCTGCCGTTCTGTCCCAGCGCAGTCCTCCACGCCCGCCGCTTCCCTGTCACTGTCGTTTGTCTCCGGTCCTTCCTCTCGCTCCTGTCCCCAGCGTCACCCTCTCCACAGCCGTCCTCACTCCCAGGCTCTGTAGCAGGGGCTCCCCTGGTTCGGACGTCACCGTGACCCAGCGTCCTTCTTGTCGCACTTGTGTGCGGTGCATGGTCATTTGCGTGGACATGGCGTGTACGATGCGTGTGCCCACAGGGCCACGCCGGCTGTGTCTTCCCTGCGCACGCCCTGGAGAAGGGAGACACAGCCTTCCGATGCCCAGAGCCAGAGCGCGCGGCCCGTGCCGCCCCGCGGTCCACGCGTCCGGGAGGGGCCAGCTGCTCTGCGCCTGTCTCCGCTCCTGTCATCTGCTCCTGTCATCCGCGGCCTCCTGCTGGGGGCCCGACACTCTGAGCTCCTCCTCGGCTCAGCCCCTCCAGTGGGGGCTGTGCTGCGTCTGCTGCGCCTCACCCGCTAGCTGTCCCCTGTGAGTCTGTCATCTAAGTGGATAGTGGGAAGTTTGGGGAACAGGATGACAGCTGCCGTTTGGCACACGTGTCTGGTTTTCTGGGTGCAAGCAGACTGCAGGCTGCATTTCTAAAACAGAGTGAACACCCATGAAGAAACACAAGACTCAGGGCGGCTTGGGACGTGCGTGGAGGGTCCGGCGCTGCCGCCTCAGGCCCAGTGTGTGCCGTCGGTGGCGGGCTGAGCAGGCGCCACATCGGATGCCTGCAGCCAAGTGGCCCCCAGCCCCGCTTCCGTGCTGGGGGGCGTGTCTCTTGTTTCACATGAAGTTTACAGGAGTTGGGAGAGGGGTGTCAAAGCCTCTGGCCAGAGGCAACTTAGAGCCAGGAGCTGGCGCGTCCTCTGAC
>NW_011894984.1:0-1244 GCF_000151845.1 Pteropus vampyrus | reverse complement strand
CGTGTCAGGTCGGTGGCGCGGTGGGACGCTCGGGAGGCGGCGGCTCCCTTTCCCTCCTAGGTCAGGCACCACCCTTGGGTCTGAGTGTTAACTACACCTTCGTTTCCTGCTTCTGATCCTGTGACATCAGGGGCTTCAGGGATCTGGAGCGACTGTGCCTCCTGGGCCAGCCAGTCCTGGGGTGGAGCGACTGGTCTGACAGTGCAGACCAGCAGGCCCAGACCCCGGCCCCGCCCCTCCTCCCTGGGTCTCACTGTCCCCCTGCCGTAGTCACCCGGGCAGATACGGGACACCTGGGACAGCACGGCACCCACACGGGCCAGTCCTAAGCCTGCCCCGCTTCCTGCCGAGGAGTCCAGCGAGTGCCCTGTGCACATTCCCGACCCCAGGTGCTTCCCCGAGCAGCCCCCAGAGGATGGCGGGCCTCCTGTCTCCAGGGGTCCGTGAGTGTGAATTCCCCGTCACAACAGCCATTTCTGCATCCACATGTTTTACCTGATGAAACAAACCCAGGCTCCCTTGAAACAAGGGGAATCTGCCCCTGGCATGCCCCAGCTCCCGCAGGCCCCGGCGGGCTCTGCTGCTCCTCAGAGAGCAGGCGCTGGTGCAGGGAGCCGGCAGGTGGGTGAGCTGAGCGTGTGGGCACAGCTGCCGTGGGAGGCGAGAGCTGGGCGCGATGGTTTTGCCGCGTGGAGCTGAATGAATCAGTCGCGGACAGAGAGTGCAGATGCTGGCACAGGGTTCAAGGCCAGAACCAGGACAGAGGGTCCTCCAGCAGGCACTCGGTCATGTCATTTCCTTCTGGAAGCTCCGAACATGGGCCAGGGGTGCTGACACTCCCCTTGTGGGAGCCCTAGAGCGCGTTCTTTGAAAGCAGTGTCTGCTGTTGAGTCGTGCGGGCGGGTGATGTGGGGAAGCCGCAGTGACAGACCAGGGACTCTGCTGGGGACGTGGAGTGACTCCTGGCTGGGAACCCTCAGGGCAAGTGGCAGAACTTCAGAATCAGTTGATCGATCTACTGAGCGGTTGTGGTAAAGCTAAAGCCAGTGAGGACGGGTCACCGCTGGGTCCCCGCCAGGGGGAGCGCACAGTCTCAGCAGATGAGCGATTGTGGCAGACTTGTGTCGACGACAGATGGTATGGATGTGGCAGATTTTGCCAAAGCTTCTGCAGCGAGTGTGTTCGTCCTCGACCATGCTGACCAAGTGCCGAGTTGGCCATGGCCCCAGCACTTGGTGCGGGCA
>NW_011894983.1:3548-4038 GCF_000151845.1 Pteropus vampyrus | reverse complement strand
ACGCGCGGTGTCCCTTGCGCGTGGCGCAGGCCTCGCCGCCAGCGTTTCCCTCTCCGCCGTTTGCTGGCGTGGGAAAAACCACCAAGCGCCCCGAACGCTAGACCCGAGAGCCACGTGCGAGGGGGACGGGGGACGGGATCCGAAGCAGTGCCGCCTCAGCCGGGAGGGCCCAGGAGCACCCGCAGGGGCGCTGAAGCATGCACCCCCAAACCGCACAGGTAAGGTAAATAGTGGGGGGAGACAAACACAGTCCCCGGTTGTTTATTAAGTAGATATTTAGGTCCCAGGGGTTCAGTGATGAGCAAGATAAGGCCCCAGACCCCGTGGGTGGGTGTTTTACGACGGGGTGGCCCCTCGTCAGAGGCGCAGCCCGGATGAAGCCATCGAGGCATGGAAGGGCTCGGGCCGGGGCGCAGGGCGCGCCGCTCCAGGCCGTGGCATTCGAGCTTGAGGCGCACGGCGGGAGGCAGCCGTGTGCAGGGGCCAGGGC
>NW_011894983.1:0-1368 GCF_000151845.1 Pteropus vampyrus | reverse complement strand
TTCTCGGGGTCGACCGAGGCCACCAGCTTAGCTGGCCAGCCTGGCTCACCTCCCCGGGCCACTGTCCCAGAAAGCCGCAGGACCGGGAGGCCTGGTCCTGCTCTTGCAGGCCGGCCCTTCTCCCTTCCGGCTCGTACCCTGCTGACTCGGGAGTCTCGGTGGGAGAGGACACGTCCCACGGCCATCCCTGGAAAGCTTTTGGGCATTTAGGCTTTGCACGGGTGGCACGCTGCTGCCTAAGCCTTGGTGACACGTGCCTGGGGCCGGCGGATTGAGCAAATTTGTTTCAGATAAACAACAAATGCTTCTGAGAATAAGCATGGCCCATGCAATACACGGAATATGTTTCTACTGAAACAAATTATCGGTTGCTTCTCTGAGATTCGGTCTTCACTGGGCACCCTCTTCAGTGGGCACCCTGCGTTTGGACTGGCGGGCCGGGGACACTGCAGGTCCGTGAACTCTTACGCAGCACAGCCCACGTGGCTGGAAGTGAGGGAAAGACGTCCGCTGCATGGACAGGTGGAGAGCTAACTTAAGGCCAGAGTCGGCAAATGGCAGCCCGTGGGCCGAATCTGGCCCATCTCTTGTTTTTGTGAATAAAGTTTTATTGGAATGCGGCCACGCGGATTTGTGTCCAGTTGCCTATGGCTGCTCACAGTTGCGATGGCCGAGTCGAGTCATTGCGACAGAGTCAAAACTATGTACTGTCTGCCCTTAACAGAAGACACGTGCCGGCCCTCGATGTGGGCACCCGTGGAGGAAGGACTGGCAGCCCCCATCGCAGGCTCTGCCAGGGCCGCGTCATCCCACCCATGTCTGAAGCCGATCCTCTTCCGAGGGGAGGGGCCGGGTCTCGAGGAGGTCGATGTTGTCATCCTTAGGACCCGAGACGCAGGGCGATCAGAAAGGTAAACATCCCAGAGAAGCAGCTTCCAGAAACATTTGGCGGAACGTTGGCAGTTGGCAGCAGCTGGACCGAACCCTCCCTCTGCCCATCCGTACTGCAGGGTGTCACGTCTCTGGCCATTGCACGACCAGGCTCTGCTCTCCAAATCGCTTGTGACTTTACACGGTCTCAGCCCCGGAGAGGAACGGTGCTCAGGCCTGGCGTGACATTTACCTTGCCGTGTCTCTTTCCCGTACATTGACCCTAAGAGAGAAGGACAATCTAATCTAGGCGTCCAGGGCTCCCTGGCCAGTGGCCATGGTCAGGGTCACTGACGCTAGGAAGTGGGGTGGGGCGCATTAAGCAAACTAGCTCATCGTCCAAGACAGTCACACAGCTGTGAATGACTGCGATGGTCTTCAGAGTCCAGGTCCCAAGTGCTTACCCCTCGCTGAGCTAAGGGCCACATAATGAGGCCA
>NW_011894982.1:2590-4374 GCF_000151845.1 Pteropus vampyrus | reverse complement strand
TCTTTTATGGCATCTTAATATTTATGAATAATATACCTTTAAGTATGTTGTGTGAATTATTCAAAGACCATAGTAAACTAAGTTGCTTTAAGGATTTAGTTTTGCAGCCATAAATATGAAGGAATTATCTTGTATCGATATGTCGTTAGCTCATCATAAATATAAGTGTGATCATTTTAATTATAAGTGTGATCGAGTTATTTTCTGTTCGTTATGTTGAGATCTGGTGGCATCCGCCTTAGGGAGACCCCCTGGAGGCCCTGTCACTGCCCCACGGGAAGTCACCACAGAAACAACCTCACTGTAGTCTGTGTCTGTTTTTTCAAAGCGGGGTACAGGGCAGGTGGTCCCTGAAGTGACCCAAGCATAGATTCCCCGAAGTAGTTCCAAAACTTATAAATCAGACTTTCTGGTGAGCTACCTAGAACTCTACACTGTGCCAAGGTCCTCAGGAGATGCTGCCGCATATTGAAGTTTTAGACCTACTGATCTGATTCGGAGGGAAGGGCACCCGTTATATAATGTATGGAAGCCACAGAATAACAAACACTTTCCTTCCTCCTTTAGGAGACGTTGACTTTATTATGTTAGCTGAGTGGGCTCTTTCCACAGAAAAATAAATCTGGGCAGAGTAACTTCACGCAACATTCCATCACTGAATTCTCCGAATGTCCGAAAGGCAGAGAAAGGATGCAGGATCCTGAAGACCTGGGACTGAAGAGTTTTTAGGGACAGTCTGTTTCTCTTGGGAGCATCTCAGTCATATAGCTCTGGCACTGTTTTGTCCCCATAAATGACTGCAGATCGTATTTCTCAGTCAGCTCGAAACAGGATGTGTTTGCAAGAGGCTGGTTGGAGTGTTGTTGAGGACAGTAAGTACGCAGTGTGGCAGCCGTGATTCTGGGTCTGGCTTCGTCACTCCCTGCTTATGTGAATTTCAGAGATGCTCAGGGTCCTAGAAGCCTTTGCTGTGGACTGATATCTTGACTGAGAAGGAGGCTCTCTGGGTTCTGGATGGACTTCTCTGCCCACGATTCAGTATACCATGTCCACGATATGGTAGGATGGTTGTCGGAAGGACGATGGACTAATTGAGGGTCCACAGAAAACCTGGTTCATTCAGTTTTGTGAAACTTCATGCAAGAGTTTCTTCATGCTTCATCCTATAATAAGAAAAAAAAATTGGTATGACAGGGCATGTCAACCTCCATTTCAGATTATTAATGGAAATGAAGGAGTCTGTCATTTCAACCTAGAATCTTTATATATTAAGAATTTAGTGAAACATTATTGAAATATTTTCTTAATTGACCAATAAAACCGTGAGTTACGCATAATATTTGTATGTCAAATAGCTTTTTTGTTTGTTTCTTTTACTTCATTTGATAAATATTATCCAAAGAATGTCAGTGAAGTAGCCAGGGGTACGGCAACGGAAACTGTCAACAGAACTCACAGTGCTGCTTCTCAGATGCCTGCCAAGTGATAAGCCTACGTCACACTGCCGTCACTGCTTCAGAAGTGGCCGCCCATACTCGGTCAGTGGGGACTGAGCACAGGCTCAGAGAGAATGGTGTCTGTGGCAGTCCTCCTTGGTACTTATTTTCAATACACTGAAAGAGAGGCTAAAACCATTTTGGCAGAGGTTTACCAAAAGACAACAAGATAAAAAAAAAAAACGGGCATCCATCTGACTTGCTCAGCACAGAGGATGCAGTTCGTGTTTCTGGCTCACTTCCCAGATCATCTCTTGAGTGTGGCACGTGCTCAGTGGTCTTTTGTCT
>NW_011894982.1:0-1423 GCF_000151845.1 Pteropus vampyrus | reverse complement strand
CAGATAACATTATACTATTTCCATAATTGCTTTTAATTGAAATACTTAATAAATATTTTAATAACTAATTATAAGTAAATTATTTACGTCGTGATTTGACCCTAAGCAGTTTTGAGTCACTTTAACAATCCCACGTTTATCACATTCGCTTCTCCATTGTCGATTCCTGGTGTCTCTGGTCTTTCTCTCTCCACCTCCTTATTTGAGCCCTTTGCACAAATGGGTGACCACGAGGGCCTTCTAACTGGGCTACACCTTTTTAAAAAAAAATTTAGAATGAACAATTCAAAATATTAAAATCTGATCTTGAAGGTCATTACCCCACGTATGAAACCTTTTACTGCATTGCCAGGTTCTTCAAGATATCTAACGGGTGCAAGTTCAGAGGTGTAGACACCAGACCCTCTCTGGCCTGGACCTTTATTTCTTTCCAGTCACATCTTCTGAGATGCTCTTCTTCGGGTCTTTGCTCCACTTTTGTGATCCATTGGGAGGCTTGCTGTGTGTTTTACTGCCTCAGACCGGCGCACCTGTTCCCCATGCCTGGAACTCCCTCCAGCCGACTGACTTCTACCTGTCCTACAGGGCTCACCTTCGCATCATGTCCCCCAGGCGTGCTCCTGACCTCGTTGTCCCTGCCTGGCCCTGTCAGAACATTTGTCTCACTGTAGTGACTGTCTCTTTATTCATCTGCCCCACTTGTCCCCATCACCACCCCTCCCCGCCCCCTGGCCCAGAGCCACAGAACTCCAAGATACTTTGACTTTACTTCTCTGCCTGGTATTCCCCATGCTCAGTGCATAAAACACCTGTTATGTGAGTAAATTGAAGGAAGGAAGGAAATAAGACAAGAAGGAAGGACCAACCTAAGAGAGATTCACCGACTACTTGAGAATAGATCTTACAATGTTTGCAGTGCCCCAAGGCCGCCAGAATCTTGACAGATTTGCTGTCTGAGTTTCTGCCAGTTAGATGATGTTCCTTGCTTTTTATCTAGACATATTTTTCTTGGTATGAGTGTAAATTTTATTCCCATGAATTGGATCTGCAATATTGGCTACGAGATTATAAGCTCCTTGTGATAGAAACTACTTTTCTTGTTAACTTCTTGAACTGTCAGTCCCTAGCACAGTGTCTGGCTCTTGGAAAATGAATTTTAATAGCACAATGAACCAATGACATTGCTACAACCAGGTTAAGTAGCTGCCTGAGTGAACTGTGTCAGTTAGGGTCATTGGTCACAAGTCAAAGAACCACTGATCTGCTTAAGGGGAAAAGGTATTTGTGGGAACAATATGAGATGCTCACGAAGGGAAAGAAAATGTCCAAAGCCAGAGTTTAAGCAGGGCAGGAACCGGGAGAAATCCGGGCTATAAGCTGCAGGGACTAGTAGAGAGTGACGATGGGGCAGTGACGATTGGCA
>NW_011894981.1:3476-5360 GCF_000151845.1 Pteropus vampyrus | reverse complement strand
ACTTACTTAGCATAACAAAGCATTTGCTAGATGTATCTGGCAATAATGATGAACTTGGATACTTCTTGTGAAATTAGGAGTTTTCCAAAACACTTAAGGCAGAGAATAAGTAGATAATATGCTTCTACTCTTTCTATACCCCAGCTAGCAATCTGACAATGTGATAGAACAAGGCATCCTCAGATTTCTGCTTAGCATAGTACTGTCCACACAAGCTAGATTGAGAGCCATACCAGATAAAGGGTTTATAGAATGTTTTTCCCATATGGAGAAGATGCTGAAAATGACCCTTAGAGTTTAAATTCAGCAACTGAATAACAAAATATAATGCAATTCTCACCAACATATATGGCATTCACACTCAGAAGACAACTCATAGTGGAAAATTTTGTCTTCACATAACTTATTTGTCATCATTAGCCTCTCTTTGTAGTGTCATGAGGCTGATAAAGTTGCAATATGATTTACTAGTGCCCTTGAAGGGCCTGAGAGAAACATGCAGTGGGCTTAATGTGAATTTATTTAATGATGGTGGATAAGGAATTCTTTATAAAAGTTGAAATCCTATAAATGAACTGGTGTGTCTAATTTGATTATTTTGCCAATATAGTCATCCCTCAGTATACATGGTATCCCTCAGATTCCAAAATCTACAGATGCTCCAGTCCTCTATAAATACAATGGCATAGTATTGGCATATAACCTACGTACTTTCTTCTGTATATTTTAAATCATCTCTAGATTATTTATAATACCTACTACAATGTAAATCGTTGTTCTATTGTATTGTTTAAGGGCTAATGACAAGAAAAAAAGTCTGTACATCTCAGCACAGACACAACCATTGTAGGCCTAACTACATAGTATACATCAGCAACAACATTACCTTTTTTCCTGTATATTTCCAATTTGCAGTTGGTTGAACCTATGACTGCAGAACCCGTGGATACGGAGGGCCAGCTATATATACAATCTCAATCCCAAACTCCAGTGGTTAAGAGCAATAGGCAGAGTGAGTATTCATAAATGAGAGATAAAAGAATATACCTGTGTCCTCCTCTGTTGGCTTTTATAAATCAAAACTCCATTCTGGATATTTAGCAAGTGAAAAGACCTGTCCTGGTATCATTAGATACATCCAATGACACATTGCCATGCACGTGTCACATCTCGACTAATATTTAAATTTTTTTAACCTTAATGATTCTCCTTTCCATAGTATAAAGTCACAGATTCCAAGAATAAAAAATAATGAAGCTCAGATTCAAATGTAGAACTGATCCCCGGAGTGTGTGTGAGTCCCCTTCACAAGACTCCAGGCTTCCTGTTGCTGAGATCTCACATCCAAGTAACGATTCTTCAAATACTTGACATTTTTGGATTTCAGGCACTGTTCTAGACTCCCATGATACAGTAATAAACAGAGCAGACTAAAATCCCTACTCTTCCGAATCATTCATTCCAGCCAAGTAAGGCATACAATGAACAATACATTTAGTAATAAACATGTTAGAAGGTGACAAAATCTATAGAAAGAAACAGGAAAAAGAAACTAGAGTGTAGGGTCATGGGGGGAAGAGGGGTAGGCTGCAATTTTCAATAGATTGGTCCAGATCGCAAGTCTCACCGAAAAAGTGAGGTTCATCCTTGATGGACACTGTGGGACCTTAAATGAAGTGAGACTTGCTTAGATTGATGGGCTCCCTTTCTCAGCATCAGGCAGGCTTGTCTTAAGAAATGACCTGGATCTACTACAGAAACAAATAATTGCTTATATCTTAAAAGTCATACATCGTATGGCCAGGATGATACAGGCTTGTGCGATCTTCAAAGCAGGTGTTGCCAACTGCTCACCATGATCACGGAAATGTCTCAATAAAGCTT
>NW_011894981.1:0-1416 GCF_000151845.1 Pteropus vampyrus | reverse complement strand
TTTTCGGTTCAGGTTTGTGGTGCTCTAGTCACATCAGTTTGCTTTCTCATCCCTGATGTTTGAGTTGCCCCAGTGGCTGCCTCATGTTTTTGTTTGTTCCCAGACCACAATAGATAATGAGAAGTGAACTAGATTTCACAAAATGATGAATGTCTGTATCACCATCTTCTTGATGAAGTTTCGCTGGTGAGGAAACCGAGGCCCATGATTTGTAGAACATGCCCAAATGCACACAGTATTCAAAGGGTGAAACCCTAAAGCCTAATTCAAACCAAATCTGGGTGAACTCTAAAGCCCTCACTCTTTCCATTGTATATGCCTAACACCAAATAGACAAGAACCTTATGAAGACAGATGCAATATTGGTGGCCACTGATTTCTACCATCGACTTCCCCTGAGCCTTCACACTATCACCATCTTGGAACTAAAGACTTGGGATCCTGGTTCTTGTAAAAATTTGCTGGGCCAGACGTGCTGAGCAGATTAAGCCTGACCTTGAGGATATAACTTCTTGTATTTAAAAGTAAAAAAAGAAGGAGGAGGGGGGGGGGGGGGGAGGAGGAGGAGGAGAAAGTTCTATATATCTAAACATAGATAATAACAGTAATAGTCAATATTTTGTATAATTTGAAGGTACAACAATATAAGCTAAAGTTAATAAAATGTAGAAGTTCATATCAAATTCCTATAACATTTTTTCAAAAAGATGCATTATTTTAGAAGAGACTGGAGGCAGTGTTTTTTGACTAACAAAAGCCAAGAAAAGACATAAGTGCCTTCAAAAGAAAATGAATTAAATAAATTAGGATACTTACATACAATGGACTATTTTATAGTAGTTAAAACAAATAAGGTAGGTCTTTATGTGCAACTCTGGAAAGAGCTACAAGACATATGTATCAGTTACTTACTGTCACAATAACATCGTTTAACAAATATCACCAACCTCAGTGGCCATATAACGAGTTTTCGTTCTCCAAGGATCTGGGGTCAAATGGGGAAGACAGGGGAGGTAGCTGATCTCGGTCAAGTTCCTTTGAGGGAGCAATGGCACTAACCACACGTGAACAGGTCAGCCTGTCTGAATGCAACCTCAGGCTTGTTCCTGGTATTCTGTGACTGTTACATAATCTAATGCCTTGCATAGGAGCCTACACATCCACACCATCTGCACGTGTCAGAGAAGTTGCACAATTGACGACTTCCTCTTTTCACTGGATTCTTCTATAGTAAAAATACTGAATCAAGATTTTAAATGTGAAAAAAATACTAAATCAAGATTTTAAATGTGGAAATCGATCCAAATGTAAAATTTATTCGCGTATGTTAATGAATTATTGACTTTGTTTGAGGGGGGACGAAAATTTTAAAAAGTCCAATTAAATGAACAAACACTATTTATAGATTTTCTTCTG
>NW_011894980.1:3176-5007 GCF_000151845.1 Pteropus vampyrus | reverse complement strand
CGACCGCACCCAGGGAAGATGCTGCCAAAACATGAAGAAGAGGAAGAAAAAGAGAGAGAGAGAGAGAGAGAGAGAGAGAGAGAGAGAGAGAGAGATCACACGAAAGCCAAGGCAGAACTCTTTCATAATTGCATGTCTAAGTACCCTGGCTAATTTTGCCCACGCCCTTTGTAATATTTTCTTCATCACGCCCTCCTGCTGCCTCACCCCTAACCCAAAACTTGACTGCACCTGTGTCTCCCACAGTATCACAAAACAAAACGACAGAAGAAAAAAAAAGCTGGCTCATTGAGAAGGTACCCAGAGTGGACTGAACGGCACTGGGCTTGTTGTCACACCCTTGTGGATACACAGCGGGGGTCTTCTTGGAAGGGCTGATCTGGAATCTGGGCGGAAATATAGAGAGACCCTCCAGACATGAAAACCAGCTAGGTGTGCGTTGCAGAAAAACAGAAAGGATTCTTTATATTGTGCGAATGCTATCAAATTTGGCTGATTCTCCTTCATGAGGTAAGCCAAGTGGCATGCAGATCCTAATGGCAAAATATATTCTGTGTGCAGAGGGGAAAAAAAAGTTAAGTATCCCAAGAAAAAGCAAGCATGCACAAGAGAGGAAAGCATTCCTTTGAGTAACTGTAGTATATACGGTACAGATATATTTTTTCCGAGGACTATAAAGGGAGAAGGAGGGCAGATGAGAAGCTAGAGTTATAGTTTCCACCGGCTTCTGCAGAAGAAAGAACCACACGCTCACCACTGGCCTGGTGAATAAGTGGAAGCTCAAGCTTCATGCTCAGTTCAGTTAATCCTCTGACTTAGATTAAGCTAGTTCTTATTTTTCTACTGGATGATGAGGCTATAGTTTTAGCCCATCTGTTCACAGCCTCGTTCCCAGCATCCTAAGAGATGGTCCATTTATCTTCAAAAGCCAAAGAAAAGAGCCTGATGTGACTGACAGATGGGGGAATCAGGCCGGTGGCCCAGGCAAGACTAAGGTCGTGCTGTCTGGGGAGGTGTAGCATCTCCACCCTGGACCGGGGTCGTGGGGCCCAGAGGCTCCGGCACGCGTGGGCCACCGTGGTGCTGTGACTGCAGGATGTTCACATGTGCATAAAGGTTCTCTGCATAGAAGGGAATTTTGATTTGGGGCTTTTGTGCCTTCGAAAGCGCATAGAGAGTAACGCTGACATGCTCTCACCGTCGCCGGGGAATCCTCAAATAAATAATGGAAAAATTGCGATTTAAAATATAATTCCAAATACTAACTGGGCCCCGCTGCCTAGATGAGTAATAAGCTTCAATAAATGTGTGACAGGCACGAGGCTCTTCAGTATGAGGAGCGGCGAGGCCTCAGAAATAGAAAGAGGTTTTTCATTACATGAAGGATTATGTTGGGCCTGGCTGTTGAGCCTGCTCCTGGGGCCACAGCTGCATCTTCTCCTGCGGTCATATTAGCCAGTAATAGTAAAACAGGCGCGGGCAGCCTGAAATGGCGATTTGTTTTAAAGGGAGAAAAGTCTCTCTCTCCCGCTTAAGTCAGGGTTATCATTGTTTACCACACACTTCCCCTTCGACTTCTATTCATCTGTGCTAATCAGCTGCAATTTGAGTCGGGTTCCACCTGAGAAATGGGCGTGGTCTGGGGTGGTGGTCGCTGTGGTGTTTTCAGCCAGGAATGCTCACCAACGCGTATGACTGTATTTCCTTGTGAAAATCATACAACGTTTTATTCTTTAATTTCAAGCAAACTCAACTATTCATTGGAGGAACTCGAAAGTCAGCACACTCACTCCAGACCTCCTTTTCTCGGAAGACTGAGACATAGAGTTGA
>NW_011894980.1:0-396 GCF_000151845.1 Pteropus vampyrus | reverse complement strand
GATCAGCTGGTTAGAGGCAGGTTGGAAATTATGATAAATCGGCTACATATTCACTGTATGAGCAGATTGAAAACTAATGCAGCCTCCTGTGTCTCTGCAGAAGAGGCAGATTCACTGCACCCAGGCTGAAGGGTGAGATGGATGAAGCTGGTTATGGGTTTATGGATCCGGGCAGAGAGGGCCAGACATCGGGGAAGGAGCCTTGGCCCTCCTCCCCTCCACCCTCTGTCTGCACCACACTGAAGCCTCGATTTATTTTCTATGCTTTAACATTTGACTGAAGCACATGAAGTACCCTCTCAGATGCTAGGTGCCCAAAGTAAGGCATAAAGCAGCAGGCTTACCTGGGGAATTTTCAAATTAGCTTCCAAACTAACCAAGATAATTTAGGCCCCA
>NW_011894979.1:1644-3969 GCF_000151845.1 Pteropus vampyrus | reverse complement strand
GTTGGTCGGTATGCTTCTCCAGCTACTAATCATATTAACAAACGCTCACATATGAGAATCGGCATAGCGATGTTCGAAATACCTCGTCCTCCTGTGTTAGACGTTTTGTGATAAAGAGAACGCTTTGCTTAGGCCTTTTTCGCATTCATCGAGCAATTGGCTGGTCAGGGTCATCGCCGCAGGTCCGACCTTCCAATCAAATGCCACGCCAGCTGCCCCTTCTCCCCCTTGCTTCGAAGTAGCCGCACAGCCGGCGCCCCTAACGCCGTTATGCGAAAAACATCCTTTTCTCCCTCGTGATGAGAACGGTCATTGTACCGTCTGAGAACTCGCTCAGCTCGGAACCCGCTCAGCTCGGCTCCTTTGCGCTCGCTCGTGAATTTAGCGAACAACAAGGCATATTAACCTCAGACGGATAAAGGGAAACTAGCTCCACCCTGGAAGCAGACAGAAATATTGACCCCAAGAACACTGTCCTCTGTCTAAGCAAATGAAAACCCTGCTTCATTAGTAAATAGGGCACCATTTTAACATGATTGATTATGAAAAATAGTCGTTTTAACTGGGTAATCATCGTGAATCATTAGGATGGTGTCTGTCACTGCCCCTTTTCACATGTTTACCTACGTGGTTATCTGCTAACAAATATTGTTCCAGTCCTTCGGGAATGTTCCGGATTGGAGCTGTTTTTGTTTCCTGTACTGTAAATGTCTGGATGCACTGGTGGAGGCAAGCCGGGTGCCCTGGTTTATAAACGAATTAATGCCAGGCTGTTATTTTGGGTAGTGCCCCAAATAGCGCACTCTGAAAAGTTCTCGTTCCCTTTTATTTCTACCCTGTCGGGTTGGTGCTGCCTGCGTCTAGATGGCGTCTTTCATCGTGATACACCCTGAATTATATACTGAGGCAGGCACCGTAAAAGAGATCCTGTGACAAGTTTCACGCGTGCGTCAGCGGCACAGGCTGAGTTGCTTCATGTGTTTTTAATTGGAGAGTCGTAAAATCAGGATCGCCTGTTAAATTTCCTTTCGAGCCATTTCTGAAGAGAGTTAGACATCTGAGAGATGTAAAAGAACTCTTGCAATAAGGTAAAAACGCAGTAGAGGAGTAATTTCAACTCTCATCTCTGCTAGAATCGCTCGTGCCGCGAAGTCGGTGTAAGTGTCTTAACTGCTGCCTTTGTCCTTCTGCAGAAATGCAAACGGTAACTCACGGGATTATTGCGGAAAGCGCGTTGCTTAGCGCACAGGAAGCCGCGCCGCGCGAACCATGGGCACCCCGTGCGCTCCTGCGTCAGCCGGCCCTTCCTCTAACTTCTTAGCGTTCTCGGAGGGGCTGAGCGCGCTAACCCGGTGACTGCGTAAATGGATAATTCCATTCCCCACTTAATTTTCAACTTTCGGTTCGTGGGTCGCCTGCTGCATCCCCGGAGACCTCTGGAATTTGGGGATGTAGCTTATTCTTGAGCATCTTATAAACGTGAGGCATCCCAGCCCTGTCTGACTCGATGACAAGTCCGGAAAGAATTCTTAGAACCGCGATGGGCATGTCACGTCGCACCTCGGCGCTGTATTGAAGGGAGCAGAGCTGAGGGACACTGGTGAAGTCTGAAACGCAAGTGTCTCGATTACTCCAGATCTCTGGAAATTTCTTAGCACTAAATATGCGAAAGGCAGTCTCTGTGAGAAGTATAACATGAATCTTTCTTCTTCCTTTTGAAAACTGTTCATTTTTTCCCCATTTATTGAGATACCAGTATTTTTTTCTTTCTTTTTTCCTTTTTCTATTAAGTTTTTGCCAATGGTCACTCTGCGCTACTGCGTACGTGTGCCAGGCCACCCATTGCCCTCGGCGGGGGTGGATCAGAAGCACGGGGGGCGGGGCAGTGACCCCACGGGCAGGGGAGGACAAAACCGAGGCGAGGCGCAGTCACTGGGGCAGCGGCCCAGAGCGGGGGGCGGAGCACTCACCCGCCGTCCAGGACCCTCCCCGACCTCGACCTCAGCCCAGGCTCCCTGCGCCCTGACAGCGGGGCGTCCTCCTGGAGCAGCCCCTCCTCCCCCCAACTCCCTTTTGCTCATTTTCCTCCTCGCTCTGCTCTCCCTGTCTCCTTCCCGTTCACCCCGCGTCCCCTTCCTTCCCTCCTCGCCCCGTTCCTCCCCCCACAACTGGACACGTGTTAATTACGAGCTCACTCTGCTGGATGGACAGTCATGGGATAAAAAAGACAAGGACACAAAGTCACCGTGGATCGTGGGGAAAGCCGCATTTCCCTGAAATGCCTATTCATATGATAAATAAAGACAATCGGGGGAGGGGAGACAG
>NW_011894979.1:0-892 GCF_000151845.1 Pteropus vampyrus | reverse complement strand
GGCGGCCTGCCCCGTCCTGTCGCTGACGTCAGTGGTCACGCTCGTCTCCTCCGCTAGGCCAGCCGCAGGCAGGGAGAATTGCCGAACCTCGTTTCCATGTGTCACCCTCACCCCTTCCCCTCCTCCGGGAGATGCCTGTGCCACACACACCCTCCCGTCTGTGCACGGGACGCCGGCAGCCTGCACCGTACAGAAAATTCAGATCCGGCCCTTCCTTCCCCTGCCCGAAGTCCCAGGACACAAAGCACGGCGTCCAGACGTGGCGTGTTCTTCCGTCTGCTGCCAAGTGCTTCCTCCATTCCCCTCTCCCCATCGCCATCCGGGGCTTCCCGCCAAGCTCCCCGGCGTATGGTCCGCACACGACACTCCTCCGTGTCGCTCTGCTTCTGCACGTGCTCGATCACAGTCTCAAATGTCCTTCCACTCTTCCTCGCCTCCGTGGTACTAGCTCACGTTGTATAGACAGCTCAGTAATCCGTGTGGGGATCCCAGTGCAGGGTAATCAACATTCCTTCATGCTGGCTCAGCCCTAAAAACAGGTGTTTTTACGTCACCTATCCAGACGCTGAGGTCCTCGAGCGCAGCTATCGGGACTTGTCCGTTTCTGTATATTCGGTGCTTGGCCCGGTGACTTTCACTTAAAAGGTGCTCAGCCGTGACTGGCATCGCCCACCTTGTCAACAAAGGCAAAAGCTTTGTAACAAAATATCATTGCATTTATAATAGAATTTTCAAGTTAGTACGATAACAGCAAACACATGCGGTTCTTCCCATGTGCCCAATGATATAGATGTAAAGAAACAGAGACGATGGAGATACCGATCGAGGTAGAGATAGAGACTAAATTAGTCTTCCAGACCCCACTAGCGTGCTGTAATTTTCTAGAGGAAGC
>NW_011894978.1:2332-4506 GCF_000151845.1 Pteropus vampyrus | reverse complement strand
CTTTCGTAATGGTGGAGCTGAGATTTGCACCACGTAAGCACTTTGATGGTGAAGAGAATGCTCTGGTTGAATTGGCAGGTGGCAGTGACCCAAGTTTAAAGCTGGGACTGCGACTGAGGGGACCCATAATCGGTCTCCACTTCTTGGGGCTCAAGCCCTTCAGGGGTCTCTGGGGCTGTGGCCATCCTCATGCTGTGAGTGAGTAATGAGAAGCAGGGTTCCCTCTCCCGCCTTTCTCGTCTTCTCCTTTGACAGACACAGAGAGTCTCCTGGCTGAGAAGTTGCTCTTGCTTTTAATCAAAAAGGTTCATCTCCGAGTCCTCTTCAAAAGAGGATTCCCTTTCTTCCAGGTGTTCAAAGGCCCAGAGGAGCGCCAAGCAGGGAACAGATCAACTCCTTCAAAGGCAAGGAAGGGGTCACCACCATCTTCAGAAATTCCCAGCCGAGGCCAGTCCCTTCCAGGTGGTTATTAGCACAGTCCTTTGGGACTTCGACGTGCAGATAAAGGATTCTCAGCAGGCTTGTGTGCAAGCGTTTGTAGACCACTGAGGACTGTCAGAGCATCACAGTGAATTGGGTCTGATCACTCTCCGAGCAACGAGGGCTGCTTTTGACAGTTTCTAAAAACTGGAGATGCTGCGCGACAGCCCAGCGCGTTATTATTCTATCCTACAAATAAACACTCTCTCAGCTGGCCATGCGGCCCTTCCGTTTGCCGCAGCTCTGCTCTCTCTGGCCTCCCTCCTGCTTTTTAGCTCTCCCTCTTCCCTCCTGCTTTCAGCATATCCCTGGGGCTTAGAGTTAGAGATGAAAAACAGGTGCCATTTACATGACATCAAGAGGGATGGACCTCTGTCAGACAAGGAAAGGGCAGGAAAGGAGGAAGGAGCCAAGAATTCAAGTTCTTCTACTGCTGTGTGACCTTAGACAAGCCTTTGACCTTTCTAGCTCTCAGTTTTCTTGTTTGCGAAATGATTATAACATATTTCATCCTTAGCTGGGTCATTTACCATCTTGTCTAGGACTGGGCGAGCTGAACCTTTGGGAGTCAGTGACCGCCCATCCATCCATCCAGCCATCCATCCATCCATCCATCCATTCATCCATCTTCTCATCAATTCATTTGTCTATCTTATATCTTCATCCCCCATCACAGATCCATCTACCTGCCCAGTGCCCTCTACTCACCACTTCATCTATCCATCCATCCATCCATCCATCCATCCATTTATCCATCTATCCAACATCCACCCACACACCTATTCATCTACCCATCCATCCATCCACCCACATATGTTTTTCCCATCCATCCATCTATTCAACATTCACCTACTCAACTACTCATCCATCCATTCACCAGTTCATCTCCCACCCTTCCACTTACCCATTCATGAACCTGACCCTCACTCATCATTAATCTAGCCATCTAGCCATTCAGCAAATAGATGTGGAGAGCCTGCTCTCTATTGGGTACTGCTGGTTACTAGGAATGAGTATTTGGGGCTTTTTCTTCTGGGATGTGGTAGAGACAGGTAGGGTCATAATTAAAGTCAGCTCCTTGAAGCAGGGCAAGAAGGCAGGGTAGATTGAGGAGGCTGTGCTCGGCATCATTCTTGTACCACTGGATTAGAACCCACAACAAATATGTCCATGGAAGCATCAATAGATGGGAATTCGAGCCCACCACACATCTATGGAAATGAAATGTAGGTCACATTCCCAGATATGAAAACAGACGACCCAAATGAAAAACCAGGCAGCAAGACTAAAAGAATCAGAATCGTCTGCCTCTTCATGTTTCCTTTCCTTTGTTCTAATTTTTATGGAATTCAATGCAGATGAGCATGGAAACCGAGACCCTGGTAATAAATGGAGGGGGAGAGGGTAATCAGAGGGTAAGTAGTCTCGGGCACTGGGGTTGGGGGTGAGGGTGCCAATTTAGTAGGCTCTGAAGTGGCTTAGCACATTTTCCAGAGGTTGGCAGTGTGGCGGGGGCCGCAGACCAAAAGGCAGGGGATAGTCACTGCTTACTTTCCGCCCCGTTAACTCTCAACTCATAGTAATTTATCAGCCGGCAAGCTGGAGTTTACTTATTCATTCTTTATAGAGAAAATGTTTGCTAAGCAAATCAGTAGTTCAAACAAGATAGAGGGGGGGCGGGTAGGTTTAACCCA
>NW_011894978.1:0-907 GCF_000151845.1 Pteropus vampyrus | reverse complement strand
TGTCTGAAGACAGAATGGCCTAACCTCCTGTAGAAGAGGTGCCACTTCTTGAAATCCCCACACATTGCCCAGGTGTGATACCTGGCAGTTTTCCCCTGGATTTGGGCATTGCCCTGAGTATCACTTCCATATCACTCAAGTGATTATCTACACGAAGATCGTAAACCCCTCTGCACGGGCCCCGCACGTGCCCAAGAGGAATAAGTGCCTCGTTGCCCCAAGCAGCAACCTCAGGCTCACTTCCTGCTGGGCACAAGAGACGAAAGTCATATTAAAGGCCAGAGTGACGATAGTCAGAGGCCAGGTCACATGGGGGAAGAGTTTTATCATTCTGCCATGGAAAAGTCTTAAAGGATTTTTATTGGGGTGGTGGATGGGGGCGGGGTGACGTGATTCCTTTTTGAGTCACAAAGATCATTCTCCCGCTTGTGGGGAGAGCCATGAAATGGGAAGACCACCAAGAGGCATTGGGGTTCATCGTAAAGAAGTGCTCCTCACCTCCTCATAGTGGTAGGAGGTCCCCCTTGAGCCTCTAAGCTGGTGATGTTAGGACGATGTCTAAATGAGTCCTGAGCTTATGCTTTTCCCTTTGCCGTCGCTGCGTCTCTGCTGGCCCTTCCCCCAGGCCCTGTCCCCATGCTCATGTGCATGGCCTGAGTTGCAAGTGGGTGCTCACACATCAGCCTCCTCCACTGGCCTGGGAGTTCCAGGACGTCCCGGACTTTTGCGTTGAACTGTGTGACCCCAGAGCCTAGCACTCAGCCTGGGTCCCAAGTGACAGTCACCCAGTCTGTTATATTAATTCACGCCTTCGGTGGTTATTTAAAGACAGGAAGGAAATGAGCACGTTTTTATTGTTGTTATCCTGAGTGAATAGCTGTGTTTTCTCTGCACTCTTTGTAAGCCA
>NW_011894977.1:2597-3008 GCF_000151845.1 Pteropus vampyrus | reverse complement strand
TCTTAAAATTGTATATATTTAAGATGTACAACTTGATGATTTATGTATACATTGTGAAATAATTGCTATAATCAAGTTAATTAACATATCCATCACCTCACAGTTACCATGTGTGGTGAGAAGTTAGTATTCTAGCCTCTTAGCAAATTTCAATTATACAGTACAGTCATCATGTTATACATTAGATCTCCAGAATTTACTCGTCTTGCAAAACTGAAATTTTGTACCCCTTGACCAAGACCTCCCCATTTCTCCCTACCCCCAATAAATCCACTATTCTACTTTCTGCTATGAGTTTGACTATTTTAGATTCCTTCTTCTGAGAATTTATCCAAAGACACAAAATCAGGATCCTGAAGACATACTTGCACTCCTATGTTCCTTGCAGCATTACTTACAATAACCAAGATA
>NW_011894977.1:0-1362 GCF_000151845.1 Pteropus vampyrus | reverse complement strand
CTTCTGAGAATTTATCCAAAGACACAAAATCAGGATCCTGAAGACATACTTGCACTCCTATGTTCCTTGCAGCATTACTTACAATAACCAAGATAGGGAACAAATTAAATGTTCATTGACAGATGAATGGACAAAGAAAACATGGTATATTCACACAGCGGAAGATTATCCAACCCTAAAAAGAAGGGAAAACTACTATTTACAATAACATTTGCCCGGTTCTGATTAGAACCTCATCTCTCCTCAAAGTTGTCTTCCCTGACTGACTTACTAAGCCCTGCCTGCAGGCTGCTTTACCCCTTGTTCACTTAGGCTTTCATACAGAGGAAGAGTACAGCACAGATGACTGAGGAAGACTTGGTAAAATGTCTGGGTGTAAATGCCAGCTCTGCCACTTACTAGCTGAGGAACCTTAGGCAAACAGATTTCCTCAACTATAAGATAAGTAGTAACAATGGTACCTACCTTACAGGGTTGTACGGGAGATTCAATTAGTACACGTACAGACTCAGAAGAGTGTCAGCTCTCAAGTATCAAAGTTAGGGCTTCTCAAACTTTAATGTGCAAAGGAAGCACCTGGGGATCTTGTTAAAATGCAGATTCTGATTTATGCATTTCTAACAATGCCCCTGAAGCTGCTGGTCCATAATCCACACTTTGAGCTGCAAGCATCTACTCTATGTTGTTGTGCTACTTTATCATATGCCAGTTTATAATTCTATTAATGTGTTTATACTTTAGTTCCTTCATTTGACAGACTATTAGCAGCAAATACATTTCCAATTTCCCGTACTGCTCTTGTTCCCGTTTACTAAGATGTAAAGTGTTTTACATATGGTGTGTAAACTAGGCTTGCTAAATATACCATTACAATTATTGATGTAGTTGTTTTTTACTGTGAAATCTTACAATTCACATTTTATATATGTGGACACTTAACAAGTATCCCGACTGTCCTAATAAGAGACTGTGCACTTAAAAAAGCAAAATGATAACCCCCCGCCCCCTCCCCCAAAAGAAAAATATCTGTTGGTGTCAGTGGTGAGTAGGCACGGAGAACACAAACTGGAGGCTCAGTCAGCAAACCTGATGGGTGATGAAGACTACTCAAGATGCCCTGAAACTGTTGCTTGTTTGACTTGGTTGCAGACAATGCTTCTAATAGAGCTAGAGACAGGTAAGTTTTCTGTTTTGTTTTGACCAGGGGATAGGGGAGTAGTGAAAAATCAAAGGAGAAATAAATTTTTGGAACACGTTAAATCTGGGGAGCTGCAGAACATCCAGGTGAAAATATCTAGAGCTCAGGGGGTTAGCGATCTGGGAGTTGGGGAAGCTCTAAGGGCAGTGTAAAGAATAAGCAGG
>NW_011894976.1:421-1945 GCF_000151845.1 Pteropus vampyrus | reverse complement strand
GGGCTGGGTTGTGCAAACTGTGCATGAGCAAGGGTGTGTGCATGTGTGTGTATGGGTGTGACAATGCCCAGCTCTGTGCCTGCCTGTGTTCTGTTAGCAAAACTTCCTGATCCGGCCGCTGGCTACAGAGTGGGAGTGGGCTCTGGGCAGCCGCCACTATTATTTAGGGTGTTTATCAAGCCCACAACTGCAGACAGTTGAGCAGCCCTTCTCAAACTTCAGTGTGCACTGAACCACTTGGGATCTTGTTAAAACGCAAGTTCTGACTCAGCAGGTCCCAGGCAGGGCCTGAGGTTCTGCATTTCTAACAAACTCCCAGGGGATCCAATGCTGATGTCCTGAGACCACAATGAGTAACAGAGCTGTTGATGACCTGGAGGATTCTGCCTCTAGTCTAGGCCACAGAACTTCACTGACACAAGCTCAGGTTCCTACCAATTTAGAAAAGAAAATGAAAAGCCTTGCTCCCCGCCTCAAGCTTTCAGTTCCTCTAGCTATTACCTGCATATCAACTCCTGATCTCAGCCACTATCCCTGAAGTACTAGCTGCTCTGCTTGCTCCTCACCTAGGCTTACCTGCCTCCCACCCCATTTCCATTCATTCCACCAAAATGTGGCCCTGGACCAAACAGGTGTTTCCAGTCTCTTCTAACAACCTCTAAAGGCATCTAGCTCCACACCCTTCTCTTACCAAGATCTTCATGAAACCATAGCAGAGATCTCGGTATCAGCCAACCCACTTTCCACTGGTTCACCTTTATGCTCAGGTTCTCGTCTCTTCCCTTCTTCTCTGCCAAGCCTCCCATGACAAAGGCCCCCCAGCACACGTCTCTACCTCAGCTTCTCCCTGCCCTCCAGATCGTATATCCTCTGGCTCCGTGGTCAGTCCTCTCAGCAGTTCAGCACTCCGCCCAGAACACTGCCCCTTTCCCCCTGCCGACCTGCCCTTCTCCAGTATTATCCTTCTAACTTGAATCAGATCATGTCACCCTTGACACCTTCTTCTCCCTAATGCCCCGTATTCAGTCCAGTCATCCTCTATCAACCCTGTTGCTTTTAACCTCTGACATGTCTCCACTTCTGTCTGAAGACACATAGCCATTGAGCTCCCGCTTCCATGTTGTCCTGCTGTAATCCACACTCCCCATGCATCCAGAAGGACTTTTTACAACAAAAATTTAATCATGCCCCCACCTCCATTCTGCCACTTCAAACCTTTCAAGATTTGCTATTGCCCTTCATGTAAAACCAAATCTCAGATAGGGTCCACAAGAGCCTGCCTACTGGATCGGGCCAGCTCAGCCCCTCTCTGCAGCCTTACCACGCTCCCCTTTCTGCCCCACTTATATCCAGCTATGACCTTGACAGCATCATTTGGAATCTCAAATTCACTTGGGTGATTATCTGATTATAATCAGTTTTCCCCCATCAGGCTGTGGGCCCCCAGGGCAAGGACAATGTCTCTCTAGGTCTCTGATGTCCCACGGAACCTGGCATAGAATGGGCACTGAAAACTTTTAGGAG
>NW_011894976.1:0-371 GCF_000151845.1 Pteropus vampyrus | reverse complement strand
CAGAAGGACTTTTTACAACAAAAATTTAATCATGCCCCCACCTCCATTCTGCCACTTCAAACCTTTCAAGATTTGCTATTGCCCTTCATGTAAAATCAAATCTCAGATAGGGTCCACAAGAGCCTGCCTACTGGATCGGGCCAGCTCAGCCCCTCTCTGCAGCCTTACCACGCTCCCCTTTCTGCTCCACTTGTATCCAGCTATGACCTTGACAGCATCATTTGGAATCTCAAATTCACTTGGGTGATTATCTGATTATAATCAGTTTTCCCCCACCAGGCTGTGGGCCCCCAGGGCAAGGACAATGTCTCTCTAGGTCTCTGATGTCCCACGGAACCTGGCATAGAATGGGCACTGAAAACTTTTAGGAG
>NW_011894975.1:2256-4655 GCF_000151845.1 Pteropus vampyrus | reverse complement strand
CCCAGAGCTTCTTCTATCACACCTGCCCTTATATCACCTTGGCCAGAATTGTGTTACATACCCACAACCAAACTAGTCATTGGCAAGGGGAATGGAGCCACTGTGATTAACTTAGACTAATCAGACCCTCCCCTGAGGCTTAGATGGCATCAAAATCCCTGAAGCACATGGCCATGCAGGGGTAGGTGGATGTGTCTGAACAACAAGAGTCCTCTTGAGAAAAAGAATAGGAGCATAAACAGGTGTTGGGCAGGTAACCACGAGTGGCTGCTGCAGAGGTTCACCAAGAGTAGCCTAGAGGAACTTCCAGGTTGGTTGACTGGGCAGTTGTGGCACTGTTAACTGAGATAGAAGACTCAAGAGAGAACAAGGTGAGATATTTTTTGACTTGGTGAGTATGAGATGCTCATGGACCAGCCAAGCAGAGAAGTCAAGCAGTAGCTGCATATAAGAATTGACCATCCTTTCTTCTAAAACACCCTCTTCCCCTGGCTTTCAAGGCACCACAATATCCTATTTATCTCTTATCTCTATGGCTTTCCTTCTCAGACTCCTTTGTGGGAGCCTCTTCTGCCATCTATCCCTGGAATATTGGGATCTCTCAGGGTTCTGTTCTAGGCCTCCTGCTTTTCTTAAATATTGGTATTACATCTTCTCCTGTGGTTTCAATTGTCCAAATCAATAACTTCAACCAACTTTCCTTTCTTTTCTGAGTTCCAGGACTCATATCTAACCACTCACTGGGCATCTCAACTTGGTCTTTAGTCTCTCCCCACCCCCATAATCTCTATGATTCTATTTATCATTTGATCACTTGGAAGGCAGATAATATACCAAGTAGCTTGTGATTTTAGGCAAAGCGTTTGAGAAACAGATTGTTAGTGTGCCTTGGTTGCTTTTAGCTGCCTTTGACAGGATACTACAAGAAAAAGATGAGCTTATTAAAGAATTGGCTGTTTTGTAAGCAGGGATGAAAGGGAAGAGAGAAAATCAAAAATTCCAGGACCATCAGGGCCAAAAGATGCAACTGTTACTCATCTCCAATCAATAAAGGATAGAAATGCTTTAGTAACAAGGCTGTTTAAGTCACAAGTTAAAAGTAACAAGGCTGTTTAAGTCACAAGTTAAAACTCAGCCTTGGGACAGATATCAGATCAAGGTCATGAGCGGTGGCTTCCAGTAAATCCTTTTTTTTGGATAAAATGGCTCAGGGAAAATAGACTAAAGGCATGCTCTCCAGTGGAGGTTTTGTAAGTTCAAGTTACTTTAACAATTATGCCTAGAGAGAGGCATGTCTTGAAAGATTTAAGTGTGATAATTGGCACATGCTGCTGACAAAAATCAGGTAGGTAAAATGCTTTTCAAGTTTTAAAGAGAGATGTAGAGCCAAGATACAACAGCTTGGGGTCAAAGATCATGAGTGCTAGAGAATAACTTTTGGGCTCCCAAATTTCTGTGGACAGAAAGGAAGCTGAAAATGCTGCTCAGTCCCCAAGGAATGTGTATTTTCCAGATGCAGCCAAGGGGGATAATGGCAAAGAAGAGACCTTCCAGAGACTAAAGCCAAGATCTATAGAAGATCAATAACAGAGGCTATTCCCAGGGAGCTGAACTGGAACTTAATCAAGGAATGTTCCTTACACCCAACAGGATTTTGGAATTCTAAGAACCAGTGATGGTTGTATGTCCCCTATTCTTTCTTCTTATGATGAAAATGTTTACTTCAATGTTTAGTCTGTCCTTGTTCAACCGTTTCATATTAATCATAGATGTGTGGGGAGGTAGATAACATTTGTTCGTTTTTAAGTTCATAAGTCTCTGGATCAAGAGGAGCCATATCTGAACATAATGCAGAAACTATCATGAGATACTTGATAAACTTAGACCCTGATGTCATGATTGGTTGCAACTCTCGGGTATTACTTTCTGTAAGGAGAGTGAGTGTATTTTTCATGCTAAAAGGGGATAAATGAATATTTGTGATCAAGGAATTGGACTTCCTTGATTATGATAAGAGCGTCATAATTTTTTTCACCCTCCATCTCAACAAAACTATCTCAGTAAATGACACACCATTCAACCAGTTGTTGTAGCCAGAAACCTAGAAATCATCCACAAATCCATCTCCCTCATCTTTCACTTCGTCGAACCAATAATCAATTCCATTAATTCTATCTTGAATATAGCTCTAAACTCAATCTTCCCTTTTGCCACCCAAATTCACCTGGGCCACTGTAGCAACCTTCTCTTTGTTCTCTCTGCCTCTAGTGTTGCTAAACCTCAATCCAGGCTCCAAGGTGCTAACAGAGTCACTTTTTAAAGTAATTCTGATCATACCATATTCCTGCTAAAACTCTTCTTAGGTTTCCCATTGCTCTTACAAAAATGTTCAAACCCCA
>NW_011894975.1:0-2206 GCF_000151845.1 Pteropus vampyrus | reverse complement strand
AGTAACAAGGCTGTTTAAGTCACAAGTTAAAACTCAGCCTTGGGACAGATATCAGATCAAGGTCATGAGCGGTGGCTTCCAGTAAATCCTTTTTTTTGGATAAAATGGCTCAGGGAAAATAGACTAAAGGCATGCTCTCCAGTGGAGGTTTTGTAAGTTCAAGTTACTTTAACAATTATGCCTAGAGAGAGGCATGTCTTGAAAGATTTAAGTGTGATAATTGGCACATGCTGCTGACAAAAATCAGGTAGGTAAAATGCTTTTCAAGTTTTAAAGAGAGATGTAGAGCCAAGATACAACAGCTTGGGGTCAAAGATCATGAGTGCTAGAGAATAACTTTTGGGCTCCCAAATTTCTGTGGACAGAAAGGAAGCTGAAAATGCTGCTCAGTCCCCAAGGAGTGTGTATTTTCCAGATGCAGCCAAGGGGGATAATGGCAAAGAAGAGACCTTCCAGAGACTAAAGCCAAGATCTATAGAAGATCAATAACAGAGGCTATTCCCAGGGAGCTGAACTGGAACTTAATCAAGGAATGTTCCTTACACCCAACAGGATTTTGGAATTCTAAGAACCAGTGATGGTTGTATGTCCCCTATTCTTTCTTCTTATGATGAAAATGTTTACTTCAATGTTTAGTCTGTCCTTGTTCAACCGTTTCATATTAATCATAGATGTGTGGGGAGGTAGATAACATTTGTTCGTTTTTAAGTTCATAAGTCTCTGGATCAAGAGGAGCCATATCTGAACATAATGCAGAAACTATCATGAGATACTTGATAAACTTAGACCCTGATGTCATGATTGGTTGCAACTCTCGGGTATTACTTTCTGTAAGGAGAGTGAGTGTATTTTTCATGCTAAAAGGGGATAAATGAATATTTGTGATCAAGGAATTGGACTTCCTTGATTATGATAAGAGCGTCATAATTTTTTTCACCCTCCATCTCAACAAAACTATCTCAGTAAATGACACACCATTCAACCAGTTGTTGTAGCCAGAAACCTAGAAATCATCCACAAATCCATCTCCCTCATCTTTCACTTCGTCGAACCAATAATCAATTCCATTAATTCTATCTTGAATATAGCTCTAAACTCAATCTTCCCTTTTGCCACCCAAATTCACCTGGGCCACTGTAGCAACCTTCTCTTTGTTCTCTCTGCCTCTAGTGTTGCTAAACCTCAATCCAGGCTCCAAGGTGCTAACAGAGTCACTTTTTAAAGTAATTCTGATCATACCATATTCCTGCTAAAACTCTTCTTAGGTTTCCCATTGCTCTTACAAAAATGTTCAAACCCCGTATGAGGCCTCCACCTTTTAATCCTGACCACATCTCTGGTTTTATTGCTTAATAATCTGTTTCTGGCTTCTGTCTTGTCTCCTTTGCCTTATTAACCTCTTTTCATCCTTCAGGTCACAGGTTGAGGGTCACTTCCTCTAAGAGATTCTCTGCTCCCATAATGCAATATACTGTACTTCCTCTATCACTTTACTTATCCAAGTTGATTATAATTATTTGTTGAAGTCTGCCTTCCCTTCAGACTATAAGTTCTGTGAAGGCCAGGACCATGCCTTTCTAAATGCTACATCCTTATCACCTCGCACAGAGCATGGCCACGGAAAGTATGAAATAAAACTGTTATAGATTTGAAAGTTTTCACGTTATAGGACCTATTGGTGGTAGTGTACACCAAATATATACATGAGATAACTTGGGGAGCGGGTATCTCTAGAAAAAGAGAACAAGAGAAGTAAGAAAAATAATGATGATTAAGATGAAGAGATGAAGAGAAGGCTAAGGGGGAGAATGATTAATGTGCGGCTAGAGAAGTTGGAAGAATGTCCGAAGAAAATGCAATCACAATCCAAAAGAGAGAGCATCAGAAAATTGGAGATACCCAACAGGGTCAACCACAGAAAAAAGGACAGGATATGGACTGAAAAGTGTCATTTGGTTACAGAGCAAGAAAAATAATGTATGAGAACAGTTGGGTTCATCCTTTGTCAAACTAATATACTTAAGAAAGTATTTCCCTTTCTCTTTCTTTTCATTAATTTCTCTATCCATTGGTCCAGCAAAGATTCATTGAACATCTACTCTGTGCTAAGCCCTAGGGAGACATGAGAAGGAGAACAAGGTCCACCTGGCCCTCTGCAGTTCACCACTCTTGTTACAAAGCACTGACTTGTGCCCCAGTAAAGTCA
>NW_011894974.1:0-3853 GCF_000151845.1 Pteropus vampyrus | reverse complement strand
GTATGGACACCCCTCTCAAAGGCCCAGGACCCTGTGACTGGTACCTTCCCCCCTTGGTTAGAGCCACTGAGCCCCAGTCCGGCCTAAGTCAGGCTCACAGTCATTCGCTTGACTCATAGGTAGCCCAAGGGGCTGGAATGCGTGCCTCTTCAATCTAAGAATCAGTCCTGGCACGCTTGGTGAACCAGTTTCCCGGCCCACGACGGACTGGAAGCCCCACTTTAGACACGGGGAGCGGTGCTGTTAAAGGGACCACAACAGCAGTCGGAGCTGATAAGCTACAGCAGGAGCTCTCCACCCCTGCCCGTCGGGGCCCGCTCGTCCTTCGTTGTGGGGGGCTGGCCTGTGCACTGCAGGGTGTCCACTAGCACCTCTACCCACCGGGTGCCAGTGGCACGCCCTCCACTTGTGTTGGTCAAAAATGTCACAAACATTGCCACATGTCCCTGGCAGACAAAATCGCCCTGGGTGGAGAACCAGTGTGCTACAACAAGAGAGCGAGAAACAGTTAAAAATATATTCACAGGAACCAAAAAGGGCAATGGCCTGGGCCACTTAGTTAAGGGACAGAGCCCAACATCTGTCAGGCTCGTGAGGGTGAGTTGTTTGTGGCAGAGAGTGTTAACCCCAGTCACACTGTGCTTGCCACTGATCCAGAGCTTCCCTGGTCCAGCCCTCTCGCCCCTGTACACACCCCACGTGGCGGCAGAGTGGTGCTGACCACCCAATAAGGCCTGTCTCAGAAAGAAAGTGGAGGGAAATGTCCCCCAAAGGGTGACAGCACTTTTCTAGAGAGGATGGAACATGGTGGGGGTGGGGGATGGGGATTTTTCTTCCCTCTCTTTAGCATCCTCTGACAGTGCCTGGCACACAGCAGGCCCTTACTAATTTGAGTGAAATGCGATTTCAAAGGTTTCTACACTGTGCTGTTTTAAGACTTGTTGGGGGACAGATTTCACGCCTGGTCTAATGATATCCTCTCAATGCTCGAGGCCCATCTGCCATCCTGCTTCCCTCCTGAGGCCACACCTGCCTCCCCACCAAGGTCCTCTCTCCCATGGCCCTTCCTCACCTCTCCCAACACTTTGACCCCTTACACTCATCGTACAGGCCACGAGAAGGTAAGGGTGTCCTATCCCACTCAGAGCCCTGCACATGCTGCAGTCAGACAAACGAGGGTCCCAGTGGGCAGGCCACTGTCTCATTTCTTGTTTGCAGGGCAGGCTGCTTCTCCCTCAGCCCTGAAGGGGCGCGGAACATCGCGAGATGACCTGTAGAGTCATAATTAGAAAAGACTGGCAGCAGAGGTCTCTCAAATCACATTCTCTCTCTCCGTTTTTTTTTTCTGTAGATCATCGTGACCAAAAACCTAAGCCAAGTTAGATTAACTGCTATCTGGCAACTGCCTAGGGTGGTTGTGTGTGCACGCACACTTGTGTGAGAATGTGTGAGTACGGACGTGCTTGAGAGCGAGCGAGTGAGTGTGGGAGGACTGGGAGGAAATGTGCATGTGCATGTGCACGCACACACAGGGCCTGTACAAGAGTTTTCTCCTTGGGTTATTTAGGGCCTGCATTTCGGTTGTTGGGAGCAGATACCTGGCTGAGAGGCCTCTTGTGGAACCAGGGCCCTGGGACTGGGCACTCCATTCTGCAGTGGAAATGGATGCTGGGATTAATGATGCCAGTGGCTAGGCAATAGGGAGGCCTGGCTGGAGAAATAAGGCTCCCCGATCTGGTCCAGGACAGGCACGGTCAGACCCGCACACAGGGCAGGGACAGCCCTGGAAAGAATGGCCCATGGATGTGTGAGGTTCCTAGACCATGGCCACTGACCAGGAAGGTCACATCTCTGGACTTCAAGGTGGCAATAGCCCATCATGAGCCCTGGGACCCAAGCAGGCCTTACACTCACCTTGGGAGAAGTGGAGAGGCAGCTGTTCCTGCTGGCCTGGGAAATTCATATCTCAGAAATTCCCAAAGGCTCTTCCCTAAGAGATCCGATCTGATCCAAACTCAGCCATGGAAGCAGCTAGCCCGGTCACCTTTGTCTAGTCCCCAGTAGGTGCTCGTTTCCAGTGCAGAGTCGATGATAAGTTCTCATTCTTGCAGCTGGGAGACAGATGGGAGCATGGCCAGCAGGGAGGCACACTCGAACACTGAGAATGACAGTCATGGGAAGACTCTGGGGCAGTCTTTCAGGGTGGCCGAGAGGAACAGGAGCTCCTGAACAGGCGGGACAGGGTGCCACGGAAGAAGGGATGAAGATTCACATTGAGAAAACACTTTGGGGGACGTGTCCCGGGCACTGTGCCAAGCGCTGCATCACTCCCCACTCTGGGATCTTCAAAGTGATGCCCAAGGGCACTGGGGCATTAGACAACTCAATGGACAGATGGCTCAGAAAGAAGAAGCAACTTTCCTGATATCACACAGCTACTAAGCAGAGAGCCAAGATTCAAACAAGGTCAAGGATGAGGAACAAAACATCTCGCAATCAATAGACTGGTTAAATAAGTCACGGTTTATTTATGGAATACTGGGCAGCCATTGACAGTTCTTGGTAGAAGACTATTTAATGACCTGGAAAGATGTTCAGTCTACATACCCGGGTGGGAAGAAAAAAAGCAGGTTACAAAATAGCACGTGCAGACAGGTTGCTAAAAAATAAAATAAAACACAGAGATATGATTTCCAAGGGGGAAAAAAAACAAACCTATATATTAAGCAGCAATTTTCCCCAGATAACAAGAGTAGTTTTGATTTCTCTTCTGTGATTTTGTCCATTTGTTTCTCACAATGATCATTCTGTAGTTAAGATAAACTCCACAGAAAGAGCCGGGCTATGTTCCTGTTGGGGAAAGAAGCTGGAGTCAAGACCCACACTGCAGTGCCGGATCCTGGAGCTGCACAGAACTGAGGATGGGGCAGGAAGCCACTCCCTCCCTTGGAACAGATCAGACTTTCTGATGATAAGTTCTCATTCCTGCAGGCAGCAGGCGGGCAAGGCTGGGCCCCTGCCCTGTGTTGAGTACCTACCTCCAGCCCAGCTTTGTGTGCACACCCGATTGAGTTCCACTCTTGGGGCCCTAAACTTTCACAGCTGCGGTCTCCGGCCAGCTGGGGGCAGGCGGGGTGGGGAGAGGGCAGAGTGGGACTGGGTTTATGCTGGGTGCACAAGGAAGGAGTGCAGAGAGCTGGGGATTGTTGCTTAAATGTGTGCCTTAGTGCTAGGTCTTCAGATTAGGGGCGAGGTGCCTCACTCAAAACTAACAAGAGTTCAGTATCTAGAACCGTGGTTCTCATTCCAATAAGACCCAACAATGCTCTTTTTCAGACTAATTTAAAACATGTAATAATTTAACATAATCTGAAAGTAAATTTGTCAGTCATATAATCTACCTACAGACAATCTAATGCCCTAATTGTATTACAAAGGAAAAACTAGTTTATAGTAAAACAACATGTATTCCAACATGTAAACACTCAAGCATGACTGCAGTTAGACAACACCCACCTCCCATCCTCCACCATCGCCAAAAGCCCTGGGACCCAAGGCTTCACAGAAATTTCCAAAACTCTTCCTAGGGGAGATGCAACCCTGAGAACCACTGATTAGAAGAAGAATAGCTGTCATATATGTGTGCTTCCTCTGAGACAGGCATCTTTCTAAACTCTATCTATCTACCTATCTAACTATCTATCTATCTGTCATCTATCTATATGTATGTATATATATATATTTTCACAACACTATGAGGTAGGTACTCTTATTAGCCCCGTTTTACAGATGAGAAACAGAGGCCCAGAGAGGTTGAGTTACTTGTCCAAGGTTACACAGCTAGTAAGCAGGG
>NW_011894973.1:4249-5361 GCF_000151845.1 Pteropus vampyrus | reverse complement strand
GGTGGCCTGGCTTTCTCTTTTCTTTTCCTTGGCGGTGCGTTTGTCTTTATCAGACAAATGCTCCTTGCTCATTGTGGAAAATTTAGAAATGTTGGATAAACAAAAAGAAGAAAACAGAATCACCCAGAATCTCAAGCACGTGGTACTATAGTGGATGCATCTCTTTCCAAAGGTTTTTTGTTTTTTGGTGTTTTTTTTCACTTAAAAACTAGAGATCCTACACACATATACACAGAGCGTATAGGTGCCCCTCGCACGCCAACTTCAGCCTGGGAGCAGTGGGAGTGGGGACATATTTGAATAACCCCGGGGGCCCATCAAGTCCCAGATTTCAAGCGGGATGCTCACTTCTGGGGTCACGATCGGTACTTGGAGCTGACCGCCCGCTACCCTTCCTCTGAGTGTTCTCAAATGAGGGGGTTGGGAGGAGAGGTCAACCCGGAGTCAGATCGAGGCAGAACGGAGCAGGAACCTGACTGGTCACCGTGTCACTCTTCTGAGCCTTGGTCTGCTCTACTGTAAATTGGGCTCACAGTGGCCTTTCATCCACGTCGGAGAGAGATAATTTAACCAGTGGCCAAGGTTCAGGAAATCTAGGTCCCATCCTCCCACAAATGCGTAGACACACACATGCACACAAACAGGCACACACAGACAGACACGTACCAGCTTCCTTGGAGGATGACAAGGGAAGAGAGGGGGACCCTTGTCAAAAACAGCTCCATCCTACCTCCATGTCAACTCCCCAAGTGCCTAATGGGCTCTGAAAGGAGAAATCCCTCCCCCACCCCACCCTGTGGTGGTGGCGCTGCAGTGTCGCAGTAATGGCATTGGGTGCACTTGGTTAGGGAGGCAGTTCCTAAGGAAGGCTGGGTGGAGAAAGGGGAGCGTTGGGATGGGACATTTGTCCCTGGATACCCATGACCATTTTCTCAAAGCGTGACCAGAGGTCGATGCTTGTTGTTGAACATGCATATTCCCAGGCCCCTCAGCACATGGCTGGGATTGCTCCCTGGGATGGCACCCCGTTGATTCTGATGCCCCCAAACTTGCAGGACCACTGCCCAGAGTCTAGTTCGGTCCTCACAAGGCCCCTTCAGGATGAATGTTGT
>NW_011894973.1:0-1099 GCF_000151845.1 Pteropus vampyrus | reverse complement strand
ACACAATCCCCCGGGCATTTGGGTGCACAATCCGTTTTTGAAGCGTTGGCTTAGAAACACACCCAGATTCTCAACCATCCCTTCCTCACTGGAGGAAAGCCTTATGATGTAAATTCTCTTCACTCAGAAGTAGCAGAGGCCCCAAGTCCATGGTCAAACTAAACAAAGATGAAGCAGCCAGACAAGCCAGTGATACCCGCCTGGTACCTGCAGCTCTCTGTTCACTTTTTCCTCCTCTATAACATCTCAACCCACATCCTGCCTTTGTCCCCTTCCCCAGGCTGTGAGCAGCTTGAGACCAGGGACTGTGTGACCTGACGATGGGCATGAAAACGCTCTAAGCCTCAGCTTTGCCATCTTTTAAAAGGGCACAATAATCTCTAACGTCCAGGGTCACTACAAGGGTTAGATAAGGCCACATATATCATAGTCTAAGCTCAGCGCCTGGCATGGAGCAGGCTGTTGAGTCATCGACACTGAACGAAATAATAATAATTTAGTAATAACAGTGGCCATTCATTAGATGCTGTATTTATCGTTATCGTTATCCAATTTTCTCCTTTAAATCGTTTTTTAAAACAAGGACTAATTTCATGGCCTCTTTGGACACATGTGCTGTTTATTACTTTCCACAACATACATTAAAATCTCTTCATTGTTTAACACAGAAAATCGTATGGCCTGTGAAGATGAGGATGGGTCTGCCATAGAGTAGAAGGTCAAGGCCCAATGAGGAATCATTTGTACCATCGGGCTGCAGACACCATCGGTGGATGAATAGATGAACAGGTATGTCCATGGAATACTATGCAGCCATAAAAAGGAATGAAGGGCTGATACATGCTAAGATGTAGATGCACCTCAAAAACGTGATGCTAAGTGAAAAAAAGCCATTCATAAGAAAACCACATATTTCGTGATTTCGTTTATGCGAAATGTCTGGAACAAGTGAATCCATAGAGACAGAAAGCAGACTGGTGGCTGCCAGGGGTTCGGGGAAGGGGGATGGAGAGTGACTGCTTCCTGAGTATAGGGTCTCCTTTTGAGGTGACGAAGGTGGCCTGGCACTGAGTGGAGGAGGTGGCTGCGTAACATTGGC
>NW_011894972.1:2623-3565 GCF_000151845.1 Pteropus vampyrus | reverse complement strand
TGACGTCGAAGCCCCTGTTCTTCCTGCCACACAATACCATCCCCTATGGACATCTCGTGAGACTCCCTTACAAAATATGGAAGGAAACAATTAATTTTGTTTATTGTCTTTCACATCACACAAGATTACAAACTCCACGAGGCAAGTAGTTTGTGTTTTGTTCACTGCCTCATTCCCCAGCTCCTACAGTCGTGTCTAACACGTAGTAAGTGCTCAAAAATACCTGTTGAATGGTTGGTTGGTTGACTGAATGGATAAAGTGAATTAGAAGTGGGACTGGGCTTCTGGCTCTCGGTTTGTTTGTTTGTTTTTTTTTTTTTTTTTTGCTCTTTTTCTCATTATGCCACTGTCACACTCACAAACATCCCTTCATATAATCTTGCCCTTCATATAATCTGCAGACCCTGAGGTCAGAGGGACCCGAGTTTAAATCCCTGCTCCACGTGTGAACTGAGCAACTTACATTATATCTTTTGTTTGATTTCCTCATTCATAATTGGGAATAACAGCAATACCCATGGCAGAAAGTACTGTTATGAATAAGAATTTGTATATAAAGCAGCTCACACACAGCAGGTGCTTAATAAATGATTTTAAACAAAAAACTCAGTGAGGCCCCTTCTAGAAATGGAATATTCCCTCGGCCCCCATAGCTGGAGAAGATTTTTAAATGAACAAATTCACCTGTGCTTGAGCTGCCCTGGGCATTAGAAAATCTTTCATTTTGTTCTCAATTATTAAAAATTTAAATTATTATTTTGCATATAAAATACATATTTTTTATTACAGAAATATAGAAAGTTCTCATGAAAATAGTAAATATACATATTTTATCACTCAGAAATAACTGTATTACTTTCCTATGGCTGCTGTAACAAATTACCACAAACTTAGCTGCTTAAAACAGCACAAATTAGAGCATTTGAGATTAAAGCTATTTTT
>NW_011894972.1:0-670 GCF_000151845.1 Pteropus vampyrus | reverse complement strand
GGTTTGTATCTGCTGTCAACCAAGGACTTGTAGGGAGCACCTCTGGAGAGAGATTAGATAGAAGAAAGGGGCCAGGGACTAAAGACCTAGAGCATTCGAATAGTTCTGACAGAGGAAGACTCAGGAAACTAGACAAAGAAGGAGCATCCAGGAAGCTGGCCAACGAGCTAGGGGTAAATCAGAAGAGCGGAGCATCCTGGAATGTAGAATGGTTTTGGAAGGAAGAAGTGCAAGCTATTTCAAGTGCTTCTGAGAGGTCAAGGAGAAGGAGACAAAGAACTGACCACTGACTTGGGAAGATAGATATCGTGACCTTGATAAGAGCTAATCCCAAAGGTAGGACAAAAGACCAAAGGAAGTGACTTAATGAGAAAATAGGAATTGAGTAATTTTATTTGGGGGTGAAGAGTGCAAAGTGGTATTGTATTTTGAGATTGATCCACGTTGTCACAAGCAGTAGTGTATTGTCATTTCTTTACCATATTCTATTGTATGACTATCCCTTGATTCACTTAAACATTTTACTCTTGATGGATATATAGGTTACTTGTTTTAGACTTTTATAAATAGTGCTGTTTATATTTTTGTTTGTATCTTGTGGTAAACAAAAATATACACATTGGGAGTATAAACCTAGGAATTAAATGACTGGGTTCAAGGGTTTGTATAG
>NW_011894971.1:3028-3945 GCF_000151845.1 Pteropus vampyrus | reverse complement strand
AAAATAACAGAGTATTGATGAGAAGATGCCTTACAGCCTGCTCTCCTTCAGGGATTAGGTCTGAAACTGATGGATTTAGAAGCTGGTTTATTTGGAGCATTTGCTTGTTGAAGGTATTCAGCCTTCAGCTCTATGTCAAAGAATACTCTTCGCTATTTTGATGTGCAAAATAGACATTATTACTTAATTTAGAAATATAAATGCAAATCAGAGGAGTTGGAATAGGAAGGGAAGAGTCTTAAATTGGGAGAGCTTACATGATGAAGTCTGAATGGCAATTAATTACCTGATGATTTTCCTGAATTATCAGGAAAATTTTTCAGCTAGCAGGCAAAACGAAGCTCAAAATAAGAACTAAATAGTATGATAGTAAAACAGAAGTAAAGAGTGAATTAAGTCAGATAGAAAAAGTTGAGAACCATATGATTTTACTTATATGTGGGATATAAAACAGAAAACAACAAATGAACAAGACAAATGAATGAAAACTCATAGATACGGACACCAGTTTAATGGTTACCATAGAGAAAAGCGAGAGAGTAGTAGGTAGATAAGGAGGAAAAAGGTCAAATATATGATGACGGAAGGAAATTTAACTTCGGATGGTGAGCACACAATGTGATATACATGTGACATATTGAATTGTACACTTGAAACCTATATAATTTTATTAAATGATATCACCTTGATAAATTTAATTAAATAAAGAAATATATAATCTGTTAAATGATGATAAATCCTATGGAGAACAATAAAGCAGGGATAGACTTAATATTCTGAGATTTTACACAGTGTGCCAGAAAATTGAAGTCATTCCTTAAGAATAAACAGCATTTATATGAAAAAAAAAGAAAGAAAGAAAGAAAGAGAGAGAAAACAGAAATAGAAAGAAATAAAGAAATATAATTCATGCACAG
>NW_011894971.1:0-1489 GCF_000151845.1 Pteropus vampyrus | reverse complement strand
TCTTTAGAGTATCTAGCACAAGTGGTACATAACAACAAATATGGAATAAATACTTGTTGAATAAATGGAGAAATGTATCAGCAAATAAATTATTTGTAGGAAAAATTTTTAAATGTAATATGGGAGAACTCAAATCAGCAAAATTTTATTATAGATTATAAAAATACCAAAATAATTAAAATTCTAAGTATATAACTTCTTGTTATTACATATTGAGATACGTAATATTACGCTAATATATGACACAAAAGTTACAAAATAACAGGTTATGATATTTATTTAAGTCCTAAATAAAGTAACTCAATAAACTAAGACAAATAGAGATCTAATGAGAAAAAAATAATATATCTATTAAAGTGATTCCAATTTTAATTAAACTTGTTTAGGGTATATTTCATTTTAGCAGAAGTAAATTATGGAGAAGCTAGTGTTTTACTTCTGAGGCGCTTTTTATTTCTTTGTGAAGCCCTGTACAAATTTATTGTTATGTGATTGCATAAGTTAATATCACCACCATAATTATTTACAGCTTATTAATCATTGCTGAACAATTAAAAAGATTAATAACCTATTTCTCATTAACTTATCTTTTGCATAAGAACGAGAAAGCTTGTTGTGCCTTATATAATAAAACATTCTCGAGAATTTCATCAAACACTAGAATAATAAAAGTAGAAAAAGTACATAAATTTTATTTTACCCCTATGACTAAAAAAATTATTTTAAGATAAGGTATTTTTTTTTATTGGACTATTTCCCTTTTTATTCTTTGACTGTTTTTCTCTCTTTTTTTTTTTTGGAATTCTCTCTCCTGATCCGTTAACGCTACATACACCTTGACACACTGCTTCTCTCATCAGAGGAAGAAGAGGTAACAATCTGGTAAACAAACAACATTAGCATTGACTGATTTTAAGAGGTAAATTTACATTTCATAAGACCACTTAAGTTTTAAAGGATTGTGGTAGGCAGCAGCTAATATTAAATACAGAAGAAAACAATATTACTAGTGTAATTTTTAGCCTCAGTGAAGACAAAAAGAGTTGGATTTTTCAGCTCTTATGAAATATGCTATAGACACGCCAACACGGTCTATGCCGAAAGAGATCTTTCATCTCAAACAATAGGCTCACTTGATTAGGTTAGGAGTAAAAGATATTATATTACTTCCTATACTTAATTCAAATCATCGCCCTGCTTTTCTGCTTTCCAGAACAAAGAGAGCAGCTCTTCATAGTGCATCAATAGCAACGAGTACCAGTAGACTGTCACTAAAAATGCCTGTTTTTTGATACTTTCAACTGAATATTATTCTGAAATTGCATTATGATTCTTCTCTGAATCTTTTGCAATTACTCAAACCCCTCTTTAGCCTACAACTGAAGTCAGTACTGTGCTTGTACAGACTGATTTCTGCTAAAAAAGATGAAAGGAATACTTTACAGTTTATGTACATGCATCTATTCACATTATTTTATTAAAAAGATTA
>NW_011894970.1:1380-2856 GCF_000151845.1 Pteropus vampyrus | reverse complement strand
GTGTCAGAATTTCCCTCCTTTTCCAGGCTGAATAATATTCCATTGCACTGATAGACCGTATTGTGTTTATCCATTCTTCCGTTTGATGGGCACGTGGGTTGTTTCTTTTAGCTACTGCAAATAACGCTGCTGTGAACATGAGTGTACAAATATTTCTTTGAGACCCTGCTTTCAATTCCCAGAAGTGCAGTTGCTATAGCATATGACAGTCCTATTATTAATTTTTTTGAGGAACCACCGTACTGTCTTCGACGGTGGCTGTACCATTTTACATTCCCACCAACAGTGACAGGGTTCCAGTTTCTCCACATCCTCGCCAACACTTATTCTTTTCTTTTTTTAATAGTCGCCATCTTAATGGCTGTGAGGTGGTGTTTCGTCGTGGTTTTGATTTGCATTTCCCTAACGATTAATGATGTTGAGCGTTTTTTCATGTGCTAGTGGCCATTCGTTTACCATCTGGTGAGAAATGTCTGTTCAGGTCCTTTGTTCGTTTGAATCACGTTTGGATTTTTTATTGCTGAGTCACAGCAGGTCTTTATCCCAGAGTGGGTCGCTCTTTCATTCTCCGATATGTGCGCTCGGCTCCTCTCCCTCACTCCCCCACACCAGATGTGCTCGTGGGGGGCGCCCTCACGCTTGCTGCGAGGTGCTGGCAGCACAAGGTACTTGTGCTCTGAGAGCAGCCACGGCCCGGTAGGATGGCGCCACGTGAGGGAAGCAGTGCAGCAGCCTCCTGAGCGGAGCACACTTAACCTGCAGAAGAAGTGGAGGTTTGCAGGGAGCCGGGGTGGAACAGGCACTCCAGACACCGGGCCCAGCGACACAGAACTGGGGCTCGCGTGTGTACTCGAGGAGTGTAAACGTGTGTGGAGGTGCCCCGGTCTACGGACTGGTAGGCGGGAGCCAGGACACCGGGCCTTCGATGTCACAGTAGGCATTTCAGTTTGATCCTGTGGATGCTGGGTCTGCTGACTGGGAGTAATTGCCAAGTTCGCCTTTAGGAACAATCACCAACAGCAGTGGCATTGGGCCAGACCAGAGACAGGGACACTGGAAGGTGAGAACGCCAGTAGCAGCAGCTGGAGGAGGTGTCTCCAGGGGGTGTTCAGAGGTTGAGAGGACGGTGGCGCTGAAGCACGAGCCGGCACTGGGAGCTCTGGAAAGGAGGCCAGCGGGACTGGGCTGTGTGGGGCGAGCAGGAGCCCGTGGGAGAGCAGCAGAGCGGCCGCCCCGCCCGCGGGAAGGTCCAGGGGAGGGACGCTGCGTTTGTTTGCTGTGTGCTCACCCACCCATGGACGGCTGTGTGCTGCGCCCTCCTCCCCCTCCTGTCGTGGACTCCTGCTGTTCTCACGCACCCGTTCCCACACATGAACTTGAGAAAGAAATTGTCAAGTGCCCAAGTAGCCTATCCAGACTGTGGTTGGGATTTCGTTACCCTCATGGATTAATTTAGGCTTCTGTTTCTTCACACAT
>NW_011894970.1:0-345 GCF_000151845.1 Pteropus vampyrus | reverse complement strand
GCTGAAGCACGAGCCGGCACTGGGAGCTCTGGAAAGGAGGCCGGCGGGACTGGGCTGTGTGGGGCGAGCAGGAGCCCGTGGGAGAGCAGCAGAGCGGCCGCCCCGCTCGCGGGAAGGTCCAGGGGAGGGACGCTGCGTTTGTTTGCTGTGTGCTCACCCACCGATGGACGGCTGTGTGCTGCGCCCTCCTCCCCCTCCTGTCGTGGACTCCTGCTGTTCTCACGCACCCATTCCCACACATGAACTTGACAAAGAAATTGTCAAGTGCCCAAGTAGCCTATCCAGACTGTGGTTGGGATTTCGTTACCCTCATGGATTAATTTAGGCTTCTGTTTCTTCACACAT
>NW_011894969.1:4062-4632 GCF_000151845.1 Pteropus vampyrus | reverse complement strand
GTGTTCATCCAGGTGAGGGAAGCGAACTAGAAGCAGGTCTCAACTCTGTGTAGAGTGGAAGAGGTGAGTGACAGGATTTATGGCCAGGGCTCAAATTGATAAGGCTGATATCAAGGTGGCTTTCTACTTCCAGGAGGGAACACTAACGGTGCCAGGGTAGAAGGTTTGTCTGGCAAAGTAAACACATGTAGTGCGAATTAGATAGTGAGATGAAAGCTGTTGCATATTTTATGCCCATGGACAGTGTCACCCTAATCACAGATAGTGTCCTGACAGTGGACTTCTGCAGATATCCCTCAACCGGGGGAGAGTGGCTCCCAATACAGCTGTACTCAATTCCTTCGCAATCTCATTCTCACAGCCTCTAGATACATAGATGACACCTACATTGGCATCTTCATCCAGAACCTCTCCCCTAAACCCAGCATCATATATTCAACTGCTATTCAACATCTCTTGAATGTCTCATCTCATTTCAGACTTAACATATTCGGAATAGAATTTCTGTTCTTTGACCATAAACCCATTCTCCCATCGCACTGTTGGCAATGCCATCCTTCCCACTGCTTA
>NW_011894969.1:0-1860 GCF_000151845.1 Pteropus vampyrus | reverse complement strand
TATACATTTTTACTTAAATTTTTTATTGACCAGATACACAGCATTTTATTGAATATAATTTGGGAAATGTGCCTAATGCAAAGTAGCTGGCATTTCGGACCCTTCCTTACCTGTCGAGTAGGAAGAAATAGGAAGATGACTGACTACTGATTAAACATCTGTGTGGGAAATGGTAGTACGAAGGCCAGAACTTCATGAAATCATTGGGTTCTTAGCTCGGTGCTTTCCCCACTACTACACATTACTTCCCCTAGAGGAATGTCTCAGATATAAACACTGCTTGGTTTCGTATTCAAATCAATAGCTTCTAAGAATAGACATCGCTTTGCTATATTTGTAAAAGTAGTGTCCTACGGTTTACCCAATCATGCCAAACGATGTGATATAAAAATTAAGATATTTTTCAAAGGTAGGAAATATGTATGTCTGGCCCATTCCTTTCATGGTGCCGTAGTCTGCAAAAGACCAAAGCACGGCTGTCTTCCCTAGATCATAATGCCTTGTCATTTGGGAGAATCTGTTGCTCCAGTCAAGTGTTACCACTGAGTGGTGGAGGGAAACGATGACCTATTTAATGAAGGGTAATGTAAAAAAGCTGAAAAGCTTTGTCCCAACCATCTGAAGGAAGGAACTAGTGGGTCAGGGTGCAGGGTGGTGGATTTCCAATGCAGGGAGGTATCAGTAAAGAAAGTGTGATATCCAGAAGGGTTAAACAGTGCCGATCAAAGGAAGAAAGGAACATTTCTAAGGGGAAAGGGAAATCGACCCTTAATCCTTGCAGGCCCTTTCTAACTATAATAAAAGTATTCTAGTAACTCAAACAATTTGGGCACAGGTGGTGGGGCATTGAATTGATGTCCTCGAGATTAGTAGAGAAATCCAGTTGTATTTACCTGTCATTTCTTCCGGCCATTTTCCATTATAGGAAAATGCTTAAAGGATGTGATCCCACTGAGATTCAGAAGTAATTTTAATTGTCTAGAAATCTCCTTTAACTTTACTTTTTTTTACAGTACCTTACAGTAAAATTGATTTGTATGTATACAAAGTTGTATGTATTTTAACACATATGTAGTCATGTAACTACTATTAGAATCAGGATACAGAACAGTTTCAAAACCCCCAAAATTCCTTCATGCTCTTACTTTGCAATCATACCCTCTACTCACCCCTAGGTTCCCTAACCCATTACAGTCACTGATTTACTCTTAGTATAGTTTCGTCTTTTTGAAATGTCTTGTAAATGGAACCATATAGTATGTAACCTTTGAGACTGCCTTTTTTTCATTCAGTATATTCCCTTGAGATTCATCCAGGTTATTGTGTGTCAATATTTCAGTCCTTTCTATTGCTAAATATTATGGCATTTTATGGATGTGTCACAGTTTGTTTACTGATTCCTTCATTTAATGGTATTTAGATTGCTTCCAGTTTGGGATGATTATGAATAGAAATGATAAAAACATTTGTATAGAAGTTTGTATGGGCATGTTTTAATTTCTCTAGGGCAAATACCTAGAAGTAGAATTGTTGGATTGTAGGGTAAGCACATGTTTAACTTTAAAAGAAACTACCTAAGTGTTTTTTGGAATGCTGTATTATTTTTCATTCCCATCAGCAACGTATGAGAGTTCTTTTTGTTCTATATCCCTGGCAACACTTGGTATTGTCAACATTTTTAATTTTAGCTCTTCTAATGGGTGTGGAGTGGTATCTTCTTGTGGTTTAATATGTATTTCCCTAAAGGTTAATGATGTCGAGTATCTCATTATATGTTAATTTGTCATCTGTGTATCCTTTTTTTGTGAGGCATATGGTGCATTTTTCCCCCCACAGGCTTTATATTTTAAAGCAGTTTTA
>NW_011894968.1:4145-5070 GCF_000151845.1 Pteropus vampyrus | reverse complement strand
TTTTTTTTTTTTAATTCCTTCAGTCACTGTTTCTTAATTGAGTCTAATCCATTTTCGGTTAAAGTAAGTATTGATAGTTATTGATTATTGGTAGTAATTATTGACTTACTATTGCCATTTCATTAATTGTCTGTTTTGTAGTTCTTTTCTTACTTTCTTCCTTTGCAATTTAATTTTTCTGTAGTGGATATTCTTTGATTCTTTTATATTTATCTTAATGTGCTTCAAAATAAGTCTCCACGCTCTTGCTGAAATACATTTAGCATGTTCTCCCTAGGGTTTTTGCATTTTCTGTTCCTTTTGACTGTTGGAATTCTTTTCTCTGAAATATATACATCTTTTGTTCTTTCTTTTAATTCAGATGTCTGCTCAAGTGTCACCTTAGTAGAGAGGTATTTCCTGACCACCCTATTACCACCATCCTTCTTTCTACTTTTATTTGGCTTTGTTCATTGAAGTTATCACTACTTGTCATGTTTTGTTTGTTGATTGTTTTTTTTCTATCTTCTAGAACAGGGTTCCCCAACTCCCAGGCCACAGATTGGTATTGATCTGTGGTCGGTTAGGAAGCAGGCTGCACAGCAGGAGGTGAGTGCCAGGTGAATGAATGAAGCTTCATCTGTATTTGCAGCTGCACCCCCAGCATACTAGCATCACTGCCTCAGCTCCACCTCAGATCATCAGGCATTAGATTCTCATAGGACCACTGGTCTCTGATGCCAGAAAGGTTGGGGACTGCTGTCTAGAGTGTAATCTCCATACTAGTATGATCTTTTGTTAAACTTTTTGATAACTATGTCCTTGGTGCCAGAATAGTAACTGACATGTAGTAGGTACTTAAATATTTGTTAGTTGAATGGATAAATGAATGACTAAATGAGGTAAAGAGCTGTAAGAGACTGGAGGACTTTGGACTCTGTGTTGA
>NW_011894968.1:0-2014 GCF_000151845.1 Pteropus vampyrus | reverse complement strand
ATCAAATTATTTGAGGTCATAGGTTTTGATTCTTCCTCCATAATATACCTATGTCTATTAAACCAAAATTTCAGCTCAGCTGAGCTACCTTGTTTGCATGAATTAAATAAAATTAACCTAGGTTCTTTATCCCATATCCTGTAACAATTCTAATGTCTTTCTCAAGATATCTGGAAATTCTTCAGGACTTAAGTTCTCTTGAACATCTGTCTCTCTAATTTCCTGTTTTCACTGCATTTTTGGTCTTGCTGAAGTCATCATCATTAGCTATTCTTTTCTCACTGACTGTTACAGGTAGAACAGTTTCCTTCCTCCATTTCCAGGTATTGCACCTTATACAAAGTATATATAGAAATACCAGACCCCAGTAAAAATATTTGTTACAAGGCTTTACAACATAGCTATGAATATTTAAAAGTAATTGTTAATCATCCTTGTTCTTAAAGCTGCCTTCATTGTTGCCTTTGTTGTCTCTGCTGCCAGCATCTTCTCACTAGCTAACATTTATAAGTGGGTTCCTCTCCTGCTGTTATGTGGCTTATTCTATCAGTTACTCACTTCCCCCTCCTCCATGCCCTATTTTTTTTCTGAGTTTGCCTATACGTTTTTGCTTTCTTATCCAGAATGGTTTAGTTATCTCTTTGTCTAGTCCCAGAAAATTCAAGCTATTCCAGTGGGTACCTCTTTATAATAAAACAGTTTCATTAAGGTGGTTCCTTGAACAAGATTATTATATTGCATAGAGGAATTCCATAGAGAACCTCCTTTTTTCTCTCCATGCTATGTTGATATTGACTTTAAAGAATTTGTTCCCTTTGAATCTTTAGTATATTTTCTGCTTCAACATGTAACTTTTAACTTATAATTTTATGCTTGCTCCTACATAGCCTAACAAACCAATTTGAGAAGAACGGTTTTATCTCTGGGTACATGAGTATGGGTCTATTTCAGCCTCTCTTCTATTACAAACGAAAAATAAAATAGAGGTGCACTCAGTGATCTGCCCAATATCCCCAAACTGAGTAAGTTCCTCATTATTAGTGAAATTATTTCACACAAGTACAACTCTACTTTCCAATAAGGGTTCCTAAACTCTGTGCTTAATTTTTTAAGGAAAATGTTGTATTCTAATAAAAATCCATGTTAAATCTCCTATAGCATGGGCTTTCATTTGTACTGGCATTGACCTGTCTCTGATTTCTTTATGAATGTTAATTACAGAAAATTTTAGCATTATTCTAAATATGTACCATCATGTGAGAAGTTTCATCTATCTGCCAGATATGTCTCAGTATTTTTGTGTTTTCCTTTGTCCTGAGGATGAGTCACCTGATTATCAAAAAGCAGCAAGACCTTGGAGAACTGCTGTCTCAGAAATGATGACAAGATTTCTATTTTCGTTTTTCCCCCAATGCTTTTTTTTTTTTTAATTTCAAGCTTCAGTTCTTGTTAATTTGCAAGACTGTCCACATATATTCTTGTAGGTACAGATAATCAAATTAACACATTTTAAAAATGTCTGCTATGTACTTTGAATTGTGCAAGTTTTATTCAGGGATAATGATATATACACACATACATACATACATACCCATACCCATACACACATATGTATATACACCTTGTGTGTGTGTGTGTGTGTGTATGTATGTATGTGTGTGTGTGTATGTATGTATGTGTGTGTGTGTGTGTGTGTATATACACACCTTGTACGTGTATATGTATGTATATATATACACACGTATATACACACCTTGATCCTTATTCTCAAAAATATTTATAACATATTTGGGGAGAGGAAACATAGATATGTGTTAGGTAAGTAATAATGTAAGACTTAAGTAATATTTTGAGAAAATAATAGAGGATATAGCAGAAAGCTGAATGTAACATGTTGGCAAATTAAAAGTATATAGACAAACAACATGTTTATACTCATTTCAGCCCACTTGCTGAAAGCTGTGGACACTCTTTAAGGAAATGCACATATATATACATACTAAAATTTTCTTAC
>NW_011894967.1:4696-6919 GCF_000151845.1 Pteropus vampyrus | reverse complement strand
TAGCTTTATCTCTTTCTACACTTCCTCCCCAAGCCCCATGCCCTAGTTACCAGATCTCTTGCTGTTCCCTAAACCATCCAGAGGTTTCATGCCTCCTTCTCTTTGCCCTCAGTGGTTCCTTTCCTTGAAACGCCTTCCTCATGTATCCCTATTGGAATTCTCAAAGGACGCCTCCTCTAGGAAGCTTTCCGGGAGTCCTCAGAAATTCTCTGGCCCTCCTTTGTGCTCACCAGACTCTCGGTGACAGAAGCACAGAAGGAGCCCCATGCTCCACCTGACAAAGAGGCTGTTACGGTGGACACTGTACACATCCCCTCCTCCACTAGGCAGGGTGAGCCTCTGGCACCGTGTCCAAGTGTGTCCTCCAGCAACAGCACAGTGCTGTGTATATTCTGTAAGTACTGAATTCAAGTCTGTTAACTCCTGCATCTAGTGTATCGGCTCCTTAATAGAGTCACAGAGTCCAGCCAACCACCCCATGTTTGACCATCCCAGGGGCCTCCTCCACAAATGGTCTGGTCTTCAAAATGAAGCAGAGAAAACATTGCTGTTAAATCTTTTCCATTGTCCGCCTCTTAGAAAGTGCTATGAGAATGCCTCTAAAAGTTGAACTAAATATGCAAGAAATCTTGAGACACTCTAGACTCCAAACTCCCAGATTTCTTGGGCCGCCTACCTGAGGATCCCACTCAAGGCCCTTCCCCACTGTCTCTGTCAGGCAAGCTCCTGTTCCGGGGGAAGCGGGGAGGCCTGCTCGATGTCTCTTTGGCAAGCCTTCCCGAAGTCCTGGGGCAGGACTAGGCAGTGGCTCCATGGTGGGATTCTGACTTTAAGCTTGTTTCTTTAGTGTCTAGAAAATGTTGTAATGAGTAGGTACCCAGACACTTTTGGTGTTATCTTAAACCCTGAGCCCACAGGATTTGCTCAGCGAAGGTTTGACAACTCTGAAATAATGAATGAATGAATGAATGTGTGATTAATGGAGGGGGAGGTGGGGGGAAGGAGCAGTAAGGGGTGGATCTAGGCAGATGGTGACCAAAGCCAGAAGCAGGGATGTGAATTCCTGAGCTGAGGCAATGCTGCAGGAAGCTGTGTGTGTGTCAGAGGGTGGGCGCACTTTGCGACACCGCCTTCTTTAGTGTGAATTCGAGCCCTTCCCTCAGGCTGAGGCCTACTGTCTAAAGATGAGCATCGTGTTCCACCTTTCTGATCCAGGCATAAAACTGCCGCGGAGGAAATGGGGACGGTGGCAAAGAGGAAAGGAACGCTACACTCCAGCACCGAATGTGAATTCGATGAAAGCTTTTTTTTTTTTTTTTTTTAAGAAGCCTTATCAGGATGCTTTATGTTTGTGCCTCTAGGAGAGGCATATATGCGAGGTCAGATAATTCACTCAAATATCTAACTTAGAATTTATGGACAAGGTGGTATAGGATACAACAGTCCTCCCCCACCCCCAAATTATGAAATTCGTGAATTTCTGGGGTCATCTAGTCTATTTTTGTCACATCACAAATGAGGAAACGAACGTGCAGCAAGGAGAAAGGCCGCCTCAGGTTGATTGAGGGCAGAAGCTGAGACCCGAACCCAGGCCCCCGAACCCAGGCCCCCGAACCCCCTTCCAGCATATTCTTTTAATCCAGTCTCACAGTGTCAGACATACGATCACGAGAAAACAGCAATCCAAGGGCAAGGGCTCAGGACCAAATGAGTGTGACAAGGGGACCAGTCCTGAGGGCTTTAAAGGCCCCCAAACCTGGCAAAGATGGAGTGGCCTAAACACCTGCAGCGGCTGAGGTGGGGAGAGGAGGCAGCTGGCTGGACAGCTGGGCCAGCTCCATCCCTTACTTCTAACCCCATACTTCAGGAGAAGCCAAGACTGAAAACCAGGAAGACTCCGTTCTAGTTGAGTCATTTGGGTGCAAAACAGAAGAAGCATGAGATCTGGAGCCCAGCTTTGCCCCTGCAACCTCTCCACAAGAATATCCAGGTGGCTCTTACCTACTTACCTAGGGGAATCTTAGTTTCCTAATAGTTAAATGGGGACAAAAATAGTTCTTATAGTAATTGTGGATCATATCTCTGTCAAATGACAAAAATAATACAATTTAGTAATGAGTTTGATGGTCTTTATTCAAGGGAGAACAGTCCATGGATTGGGGGTAGTACATGCCTCACAAGCAGTAGAACATTCTTCCCAAGGGATTTCGGGCAAGAGTGAGT
>NW_011894967.1:0-386 GCF_000151845.1 Pteropus vampyrus | reverse complement strand
GAATGCCAGCCTTGGGGGCAGAAGTGCTCAGAGTGCCTGCCCAGTGGGTAGAGGCAGAAAACAAACTGGTGAGTGCTGCTCTCACAGAGATAAGACACAGCTGGGAGAGCAGAGTACAGCCAAGTCTAGCCACACTAGCTGGAGGGACCTGAGCTTGGGCAGGTTTAGTGATGCCTAAGGTGTGGTTAGGAGGCTGAGTCAGCATTGCACTCACCTCCAAAGGCACCCTTCTCTTCAGGAATGTGAAGCATTGTTAACTGCTGGGCAGCCTGCAGGGAGGGAAGGCGGGACAGTGTTTGTGGGGGGAGGGAAGGGGAGGAGAGACTATGATATTTGGACCACAGAGTATTTGTTATCATCGCAATTTAATATGCATTAAGCATCTA
>NW_011894966.1:4000-4427 GCF_000151845.1 Pteropus vampyrus | reverse complement strand
CTTGTCCCCCACTGGACCTGGCCCCCTGCCGAGACCACAGGCCCGGGGAGCTGTGGGGAGCTTGCTGTGGTGGCTCCAAGGCACCCCCCACCATCCCCACCTGTGGCCTCCTTTGCAGGCGGGTCCTGCAAGGTGGCCCGAGCCGACCTTTCAATGGTCGCCCTGGAAGGGCAGCCCCAGCCCTGAGAAAAACTCCTCCGGCCTGAAAGACACAGGCAGGTGCGCGGAGCAGGTTCTCGGGCCAGGGAGGGCTGCGGCGCTGAGAGGCCTCGGCCTCGTCCGCCCCCAGGAGCCACGGTCAGCGTGCGGGCACCGTGCACGGCCTGCGACCCGGCACCTTTCTTTGCTCACGCCGCCCGCCCTGGGCACGTGCCGAAGCAGCCGCAAGAAAGGGCAGAGGCCTGTGGGCTCAGACCCAGCAACAACG
>NW_011894966.1:0-1035 GCF_000151845.1 Pteropus vampyrus | reverse complement strand
TGATGGGCAGCTTTCGGCCTCTAAGTGTCGGACCCCAAGTTCCGGGGAAGGTGGGAACACCAGCCGAGTTCAGGGGGGCTGCTGTGACCCCTGGGGAGACCTGGGCGGGCACCACGACGGGCCAGCCATTGCTCAGCCCAGAGCCCAAGGTGGTGGGCGAGGCGGCTGGCAGAGCAGCCCGGGGCCCGTGCCCCCCTGGAACGGTACCCCGTGCAGCCCCCACCCAAAGCCGCCTTCCCCCCGCCCCGGACCACCTGTGTGCCCTCCGCCTGCAACCCCTTTGAGCTCGTTCACCCACTGTGCCCACTGGCCTGCCCCCCAGCGCATGGCGGCAACCGCCAGAGAGGACAAATGCCCGCACCGGACGGCCCTGACTCCGGACCCGATTTTCGTGGTGAGGGGCGCGCGCCCTCCGTGGGACTTCCAGACAGAATTCCGTGGCGGCTTTGACCTAGAAAACTCGCCTTTGTAACCCCAAATGGATGTCCGGCCGAGGGACGGCAGTGGCTGAGTCCCAGCCCCCCGGGAGACGTGCTCTCGCTGTTCTTGGGGTGTGTGTCACCCTACAAAGGGGTATCCAGGCCCCGCACCCAGGCCCCTCACCACAGGGACCCGCACCCCAGGGAGGGAGCAAGGGGGGTCCGCACCCACCCCCCAGAGTCCCCGCCCGGAAGGGCCCCGCGTGTGGACGACTGGGTGACGGGGGGCCCCGCGTGTGGACGACTGGGTGACGGGGGGCCCCGTGTGTGGACGACTGGGTGACGGGGGCCCTAGCCGGGTCACAGAGGCTGCGGCCCGTCTCGCCCTAGCCCCTTACTTCAGTCAGTGGAGCTCTGGCTTTTCCCCATTATTGCACAAGTGGCTTCCACATTGTCTCAAAGTCTGGTCCCTAAGTCGCCACCTAACCACTGTCAGGCGGGCTGGCTCGGCCACCGTCCCCCCCACCGCTGGACCAGCCCGTGCACGCGGTCCCTGCGCCCCCCGCCCCAGGCGAGCCCGTTTGCCTCACGGCCTCGTCACGTTCCTGCGGAGACA
>NW_011894965.1:3815-5734 GCF_000151845.1 Pteropus vampyrus | reverse complement strand
AACAGATAAAAATAAGGAGAATTTCGCCAAATATCTGGAATTTATTTTTTAAAGAAATTAAATAAAACTTGCAACTAGAAGACGAATAAGTCTTGAAAATCTAATGAACGGGACAGTGATATAGTCGACAATACTGTAGTATATACTTCAAAGTTGCTAAGAAACTAGATCTTACCCTTCTCACCACAAAAAGTGATGATAATTATGTGACATGATGGAGGTGTTAGCTAACTCTACAGTGGTAATCATACCACGATATAGAAATGTTTCAAATCAACACATCGTACACCTAAAATTTATTGAATGTTATATGTTAGTTATATCTCAATCTCTCTCTCTCTCTCTCTCTCTCTCTTTTTTTTCTCTTGGTGACATTGGTTAATGAAATCCAGCAAGTTTCAGGTGTACAATTTAACAGTAAGGCATATTGCATTGTGTGTTCCCCTCCCCTAGTTAGATTTCTTTCTGTTACCATGTATTTGACCCCTTTTAACTCATCTACCTCCCTCTTCCCCACCTCCCCTTACCCTCTGGTAACCACTCATCTATTGTCCATGTCCATGAATCTCTGTTTGTCCTGTTTGTTTGTTGCTTTTAGGTTTATATCCAACAACATACTTAATGGTGAAAAACTAAAAACCTTTCTGTCTGGCTTATTTTGCTTAGCATGATTATCTTGAGTCCATCCACATTGTCGCAAATAGCAGAATTTCATCTCTTCTTATGGCTGAGTAATATTCCACTGCATATATGTTATCATGGCTTTTTTATCCAATCATCTGTTGTAGGACACTTTGGTTTCTTCCATGTCCTGGCCACCGTGAATAACACTGCTATGAACATCGGTGTGCAAATATCTTTTCGGATATGAGTTTTCAAGTCTTTGGGGTAAATACCCAGTAGAGGGATTGCTGGATCAATTCTTAGTTTTTTTGAGGAACCTCCATATTGTTCCATAGTGGTCATACCAATTGGCAGTCCTATCAGCAGTGTATGAGGGTTCCTTTTTCTCTGCATCCTCTCCAACGTTTGTTATTACTTGCCCTGTTGATCACAGCTATTCTAACAGGTGTGAGATAGTATCTCATTGTAGTTTTGATTTGTATTTCCCTAATAGCTAGTGAGGCTGAGCATCTTTTCAAATGTTTGTTGGCCATTTGTATATCTTCTTGGGAGAAGTATCTGTTCAGGTCCTCTGCCCGTTTTTTTGATTGGATCGGATCGTTTGTTTTTTTTTGTTGTTGTTATTAAGTTATATTATAAGTTCTTTGTATATTTTGGATATTAGGTCCTTATTGGAGGTGCTGCTTGCAAATATATTTTCCCATTCGGATGGTTGTCTCTTTACCTTGTTGACGGTTTCTTTTGCTTTGCAGAGCTTTTAATTTTTATTTATTTATTTTTTATTTATTTATTTTTAACACCTATAGCACCTGGTATTACTAGGTGGTCTCCCTTCCAAGTATTAACCAGGCCTGACCCTGCTTAGCTTCCGAGATCAAACGAGATCGGGCACATTCAGTGTGTCATGGCCGTAGACCTCCATAGAGCTTTTTTGTTTGATGTATTCCCATTCATTTATTTTTGCTTTTACTTCTCTTGCCTTTGAGGTCAAATTCATAAAAATTCTCTTTAAGTCCAAGGTCCCTGAGTTTAGTTCCTATATTTTCTTCTATGCACTTTATTGTTTCATGTCTTATATTCAAGTCCTTAATCTATTTTGAGTTAATTTTGGTGTGTGCTGATAGACAACAGTCTAGTTTCATTCTTTTGCAGTTTTCTTTGGCTTTCCAGTTTTCCCAGCACTCTTTATTGAAGAGGCTATCCTTTCTCCACTGTATGTTTTGGCTTTTTTGTCGAAAATTATTTGCCCATATAAACATGGATTTATTTCTAGACTCTCGATTCTGTTCCACTGG
>NW_011894965.1:0-805 GCF_000151845.1 Pteropus vampyrus | reverse complement strand
GTTTCTCCCTTTAGTTCTGTTAGTAATTGCTATATATATTTTTGGGCTCCCTGATTAGAAGCGTAGATATTAATAAGTGTTATGTCTTCTTGGTGCATGATTCCCTTTATCATTATGAAGTACCCCTCAGTATCTTTCTTTATCTTTTTTATTTTGAAGTCTATTTTGTCCAATTTTAGTACCACTACTCCCGCTTTTCTCTGAATGCGTTTGCTTGAAATATCATTTTCACCCTTTCACTTTGAGTCCATTTTTATCTTTGGAGCTGAGATGTGTCTCCTGGAGGCACATGGTTGGGTTTTTTTTTTTTGATCCATTCTGCAACTCCGTGCCTTTTTATTGGTGAGTTCAGTCCATTTATATTTAGGGTGATTATTGAAATATGAGGTTTTCCTATAACCATTTTATGTTTTGCTTTCTGGTAGATTGGTGTTTCCATTGCTTCTTTGTCCTTGTGAGTCTTTATTTGGGGGGAGGGGTTGTGGATTTTCCCTCTGGTACTTTTGTTTTACGTTATATACTTCAGTTCTGAATCTTTGACATGTGATTACCATTACAAATAAGTAGAGGAGATATATACATATATATTAGTCCATTTTCTTCTGTGTGTTCCTTATCTTCATTCCCCTTTGTGAATTTGGATCTTTGAATTCTCCCCTTTTCAATCATTGTTAACTCAATATGTCCTTATGTATTCTGAACATTCATTTCTATCTTGCTATAGCAAATCTCTTCTTATTGTTTAAGCTTATAATGCCCTGTTCCTAGTAAGGGTTGCATTTCTCTGCTTCTATCTGTCTGCTAG
>NW_011894964.1:2455-4051 GCF_000151845.1 Pteropus vampyrus | reverse complement strand
TAATTCTTGTATCAACAATTAAATTGTAAGTTTTACAAAGATAAGGAGTAAGCTATAAGAGAGTATATTTAATACTAGGTATGTTTTGACTAAATACATCTTCATTTTACATAGTATTTTACTATTTAAAAAGTACTTTCTCACGTATAAAATAGCTTCCTAAAAACATTTGATCAATTATCACTTATAGTTTGTATTATGGCATATTTCCCAGAGGCTTTTTCTACTTTCTCAAATTTCCAGAAATCGTTGAAAATTTAAAAATTAGACCAAGCTACAGAAAGACTTTTAAATAACAAAAAAATACTATATAATACACATCAAATAGAAATAGAGGTAGTAAGAGGGCTCTGAGAGAAATTAATGTAATCATTAAAGATTTTAGGCACCTCAGTTTACTTAAAAAAAATTTTTTTTTGCTTTACCCACATGAAAATACAATATTTTTGTATCATTTGTGATTCAAACTTTAAATTTCTCTTTCCTTGTTCGTTGATGAAACAAATAGTCAGAAAGATGACTGTATATCAGGTACCATGGAAAAAAATAAGAAATTTGATTATAAACAGGGGACCTTTCTTGTGATTAATCTTATAGATTAAGCTTCATTAAGCTTTTATTAAGCTGATTAGAAAAGAAGACAGCCAAGCAACAAGGTAATATACATGATATGGTCTCATGGATACAGATCAGTAGGGAAGATAAGAATCTGTTCTCTAGAGGAATAGGAAAGAACTCAGAGGTCTAAGCTGAGATGCTAGGTTGAGGTCTAAAATTTGTAGGAGCTAGATTTGCCAGATGTGATGATTTATTGATAGTGTGTTCAAAGTAGAACAATTTTAATGGTCTAAAAATAAAAATATTCTGGAAAAGGAAACTCATGTAATTGACACTTTTCACTAAATTTAGATTACAGATTGAGAAGGATTAAATAACTAGACAGGTAAACAAAGCGCAAAATGCAAACTATCATACTTGGGCTTTGTGGCAAAGAGATGTGGAATGACTTACAAGGAAATCTAGGAGAATTTTTTTCACTAATTCATGCACAAGATTATGAGAGGACAAGTTACAGTAATGACATTCAAAGTGAAGAACAGTGAAAGGATTCATAAGATATGGAGGAGGCTTGACAGATTTTGATTATTCATTGAAAATGAGAAATCAGGAATTGCAAAGGAGTGAGAGTAACAGATATAAGCTTACGTATGTGGTGAATCTAAATCATGTACCATTCACTTAGAGCTCTGTATCATGTTTTTTGTGTGACTATATCACTGTTTATTTGTCCTTTCCCACAAAAATGAACAATTGGATTATTTTCATGTTTTTTTTTTGCAGACCATTCTTGTCCATGTCTCCTCTTTTATACGTGTAAATTGGAAAACAATGCCTGTGTCCCATTTTATATGAATTTTAGCTTTAGAGTATACTATCAAACTATTTTTCAAAATATTTTCAAACATTTTCACTTCTGATATCAATATATAAGAGATCCTCCGGCCCACCCTCTCTCCAATACTTGGTATTACTATAATTTTAATTTTCACAGTTGATTGTGTATAATCTCATACTGCATTATAATCTTGGTTTTCA
>NW_011894964.1:0-1550 GCF_000151845.1 Pteropus vampyrus | reverse complement strand
ACTCCTACCCCCACTTATTCCTACTTGGGACTTTATTATGAATTTAGAAATAGAAGTTGAAACTTGTATAGCTGTAAACTACTAGGACCAATATTTGCAGAAACAGTATCATCTTGGCTCAAACAAAATTCATGTTTTTTTATGTTTGTTTTGGGAAGTATAATGCTCACTTCCAAATATTAAGCTTTTGTATAGAGCCACAGTGTATAGTCTGTAGGCAGATGTGAAACAAAGGGTTATAGGCTAGGGAAGGCTGTTTATAAAATATAGAATGAGAGGGAGGAATGACTAAGTTTGATGTATCACAAAATCTGTTCCACTAAATTTTCAGTTTGGATCACTCATTTATCTTTCAAAATAGACTTCAAAAGTTGATAATACTAGGAAAAGGTTGCTGACTTTTCTATTATATAATATGAGAATTTTAAATTTCAAAAGTTGATAATACTAGGAAAAGGTTGCTGACTTTTCTATTATATGATATGAGAATTTTAAATTGAGAGGATGTCATTAAGAGTTTATATAATCCTAAATTATTCCAGATCTCCTATGAGAGTCTCATATACATTCAGAAATCTCTAGAGAAAATTTGTCCTAAATCTTTTGGTAGGCATATTTTAGAAAACTCTTATAATTTCTATAGTAATGAATGGCTGTATATTCACATGCATAGGTAGAGACAACCTGGCTCCTCAGAGCGAGAACTAGACAGAATGACTGATTTGGACAAATGTGGATACACCTGTGGGATTTTAGGTTTTCACTTTTGCCTTTGTTTTGAATAGTGTTCCTTCTAAAACTGGCAGATGCTTATCTGATCCCTCATGAAATGTAAAGGAAAAACATTCCTTAAAGAAAAGTCAGTATACACAAAGTATGCACAGAGTGTTTGTTGAATGAATAAATAGAGCCTGGGATTGAAAAAATAAACTAATAGCCTACATTCTATACTTAACCAAACACTAGTTTTATTGAAAACGAATCTACTAGAATTTTATTCGATTTTTTAAAATATGTTTTTATTAAAGCCTATAGGAAGTTCAAACTAAAGCAAATCTGAATATATTATAAAGCTGTTCAGAAAAGAATAAACTTGAAATTAAATTTGTATACAAAGGACATTGTTATCCCATTTTCATTATCCTCACTGTACTTAAAAAATTCTGTCTCATAAATAACGTGATGATTGTGCAGCTTTAATCTAATCCCAAGAACATGGAAGGCTATGGAATTTCACTTTCTTTGAAGAATACAATGAAAGACATTTTAATTAGGAGTTCTTTGTATCCCCCCTAATTTATAAGATATTGCTAAATGTATAACAAATGTTTATTACAAGCAAAATAATAACGCAAAATATGAGTTTGAATATAAAGAAAGGGTTGGAAAAATGCTGAGAACACCTAAATTTTCATTTCAGACCAGCTGAAATAGAAACTTATCTATTCAATCCCCTGAGGGGCTAATCCAGTGGAAACTATCTGTGGCCTTCTGTATATTTCAGGGCCCACAAGGTGACAGGTCTCGTTTCTGCCGCAGAGTAAGCTATT
>NW_011894963.1:2087-4017 GCF_000151845.1 Pteropus vampyrus | reverse complement strand
AGATAGAAGTATACTGTTGTTAGGTTTTTATACTACACATGAAAAGGTATATTATTATTTGAAGGGAGGCTGTGATAAGTTAATAGTACATACTGGCAACCCAAGAGAAACTAATAAAAAAAATATAATTATAAATAGTAGTCAATTTCAAAAAAAGGAAGGAGAACAGGAAAAGGGAACAAAGAGTAGTTAGTTGGTAGGACAGGCTCCATGCACAGAAAACAAGGAACAATCTTATATCAATAATAATAATAATCACTAGTTACTTATTATATGACAAGAAAGGTTCCAAGCACTTTAGAGATAATCATCACAACATAGATAGATAGACACCATTATCAACCCCATTCTACAATGTAGATATGGTAAGGGTAGATATGATAATTTAGTAATTCGGAATCAGGAGGATTGTACTGGCCTTGGGAATTTGTCATGGGAGAGACAAGGCTTGAGCTAGCTCTTGCAAGGTCTGTGCTTGAGGACTACGAAGTTTTTTACACTAGATGTCACAATCTAATATTATCAGAGACCTCATACTTGGGCATAGTAGTTTAAATCAATTCTGCAGCTGTTTTCAACATTTATGGACTATCTACTATGTTTTAGGCTCTGGGATCACAGAGATGGACAAAAGATGAATGTGTATATATACACATATGTATATGCATATGTACATGTATATGTATATGTATATATGTGTATATACAACATGCACCACACTGCCAGATGTCATTGAAGTGCAGTCCTCATCCTCAAAAAGCTCATTATCTAGTCAGGTGTGTGTGTGTGTGTGTGTGTGTGTGTGTGTGTGTGTGTGAAAGCAGGTGATTAGTGTGAATTATCCAGAGGTACCTTCATGACGGAAATGCCTTGGAGCTGAATATTGAAAAATCAGTCACATATATACATAAGTAAGGAGAGAGAAGGGCATAACAGTTGGCGAGAACAGGATGAGAAAGACTCAGGTAGGAATAAGCATAGTCTGCTTACTAAAGGTAGGTAATGTTAGAAGAGGGCTAAAGAGAAAGCTGAACATGTAAAGAGGGCAAGAGGAATAAAATTGGGGCATGAAAATTAACTCGAATCCTAGATTTTTGATGAGAATATAGGCTTGATAAGTTTCATCCACAAATTCTAACTAAATCATTCTGCTTTACTTAGGCAGGAGAAAGGGCATAAATACAAGAAGGAGTGCAGAGAATTCCCAAAACAATAGAGAAAAATGTTTCAATGATCATTTAATATGCACGTTAATTTCCTTAGAACTCAGAAATATCAACCATTTTTAAAAAAGAAAAAATTTACAAAAGCTTCTTTAAGCAACGAATAAGCATGCATCACTGATGGTACCAAAAGTCATCAAACTGTATAGAAAATAGGAATTTTATACCAAAGAGTAGTGTAATCACTGATACTCCCATGGGCTCCTGAAGTGCCTGGTCTGCTCAAATGACAGGGTATTGGGTCTTCAGCCTATCCAGTGGGGATATTCCCACTGCATTTTGTCAACAAATTAGCAAATGTATGTAGTGAAAGGATCACATGGCCCAGGAATATAGCCTTACCATCATTCATGGCTCAAATGACTTCAGTGCAATGTTGCTCTCCTCTCCTGACTCCTTCTAATGGCCTCAAATACCAATTGAACAGCTTCATCATCTCTATATCTAAATTTGGACATAGGTATCAAGTATGGATGGCTGATGAGGCTAAATAAGTACTTTGCAGAAGTATGAAGTAATCAGTCCTAGAATGGAAGAAAATAAAGAAATGTGCCGCCCTCCCCCCACCCTTCCCTGAGGTAGATCAGACACTGTTCCTGTCCCTATTGAAGTTTCATAAGATCACAGCTGAAAGAACATTCTACCATAAATTGAAGGGCTCTGTGTTAACAGCAGGAAACAAAAACTCATCTCACAACTCTTTCCCC
>NW_011894963.1:0-465 GCF_000151845.1 Pteropus vampyrus | reverse complement strand
CTAAGCCCCTCATAGATTCTGATTCTTTATATCTTGGTGATAACATTATGCAAGCCCCAAATCTACCATCACTTTTCCACCTCCTGGTCAATCTCACTCAAGAGAACTTTAGTGAGTAATAATCACTACGGATCTCGTTAAAATACAGATTCTGGGGGCAGTAGTTTGGGGATGGAGCCAGAGATTCTGCATTTCTATCAAGCTCCCGGGTAGCTTTATACTTTATGTAACCAGATAACCACAGCTTGAATCCTGAATGTATAAGATGCTTCTCACTCAGTGGGTAAACTGATTTTGTTCAAATCTTTTCCTCACTGCTGTTCTCTGCTCTGTCTATAGTTTTGAGTCCTAAAAGATTGCCACAGTCACTTCAAAAAGAAGTAGCTGGAAATAAAACAGGCCAACATCCTGAAGAAATTCCCACCTAAACCCATGCCTGTTCCTTTCTGGACCAAACCATTTCCT
>NW_011894962.1:3779-5722 GCF_000151845.1 Pteropus vampyrus | reverse complement strand
CACATGTATATATGACTTACTGTTGAATTGTACACTCGAAACTTATTGGATTTCGTTAACCAGTGTCACCATAATAAAGAAGACAATGATCTGTAAGTCTTATCAGCACAATATCAGTAATCAATCTTTTGGCATTTTTTATTCTTATTCACTTTTAAATGTTTCTGATTCTGTTTCTTTATTGGTTCATTAATCAATCTATTCATTCAAAGTCAGGAACTTTTTATTGTGACTATGTGCTGAAAAGACAAAAGTCCCTACCAAGAAAAAAAGAAAAAAATATGGTGGAAAAAAGGAATTGGGAAAAACAGAAACATAGTATGAAGCAGAAAAAATTTTAAACTTCTATAACCCATGTTGTAGAATAAAAGAAAAGTTTGGGGACCATAACACAAAAACATATGCTTTGAAAAGGGAATAATTAGAAGATAAGAGCTTCTAGAAATTAAAAATACGATAATTTAGATTTTAAAAATCAGTAGGATGATTAGAGGGTAAAATTGAGGAAATCTTCCACAGCATAACAGTACAAAAACAAAAAAACAAAAAGATAGAAAATAGGAAAAAAAGAATAAAGATCAGAGGATCTAACATCTAGCTAATAGGAGGTCCAGAAAGAGAGAACAAATGAAATGGAGGGGATAAAACTGCCAAAGAATGTGAGACGATTCCTTAGAACTGAAAGTCATTGCTTTCAGATTGAAGGAGCCCACAAAGTGTACCTAAAATGATGCATGAGAAACAGTCCATACCAAGATGTATCAAGTAGCAAAAGAAGTTAGTGTGTATTATTATTTCATAATCGAAAAATAATATGCTACCAGAAGAAAAAGCTGAGTTTGGAAGTGAGACCAAGGAATAAGGAGGATACTGCTGTTTTTCATAATAAGCTTCTTGTACTATGGAAGTTTTGAACTGTGTACATACTTTCTTCTTATAAACCTAAAGATGAATTTAGATAAAGACATAAATCTTGCCTCAGAATCTAGTAGGAAAAACAGTTCTAAAATATTCAGCAGTGTATTGAGCGCCGCCTGAATATGCTGTGAGAACACAGAGAAAATAAGAAGGAATCTTCCTACTCTATTTGGGGAAAGCTTCACCTAAGTGATGGCATAGGGTCTAGTTCTCAGAGGAAGATTAAGAGTTCTCTGGCAGAAGAGAAAGTTAACATTCCAGTCAAAGGGAACAACATATGCAAAGGCTTGAAGTATGAAAGAACATCGTTTAGGGGAAAATAAATGGTTTGAGGTTTCTAGATTTTAGTTAATTGAGCAGAGTATTTTTCACCTTTTCCCTATTTCACTTGTTCTCATATATTTGTACATGTGACTGTGTTCTCTGCTAAATTATACATTTAAGAACAAGGGTTTGTGTCTTTGTCTAGAATAAATGCCCAGGAATGTGATTGCTGAATCATGTATGTGTATATGTTTAGTTTTTTAAGAAACTGCCAAACTGTTTTCTAAATGGCTGTATCAGTTCAAGTAAAGTGTAGAGATCTTACCTCCCTTTACCCTCTTCTTGTTTATAATGTAATTGTCTTAAATATTTCTTATACATATATTGAGAACAACCCAAGAATGTGTTATGCATTTTGCTTTAACCTTTGAACTTAATTTAGAAAATTCAAGAGAAGGAAAATTGATTGTTTTTATCCATGTCCTTTTCCTGTTGTTCTTTCCACAATTCCTTATCATTTCCTTTGTTTCAAGAATTCCTGTAGCCATTCTTTCATGGTAGATCTTCTAACAGACTTCCTTAGTTTTCCTTCATCTGAGAATGTTTTGATTTTCCCTTGATTCGTAAAGAATTGTTTTCCTCTGGATATGGAATTCTAGGTTGGCAGTTTTTTCTTTCATTCCTTGAAAAATATTGTGCCCCTTCCTTTGTCCTCCATGGTTTCTGACGAGAAGTCTGCTGTCATTTTAATTGTTTTTTCC
>NW_011894962.1:0-1279 GCF_000151845.1 Pteropus vampyrus | reverse complement strand
TGTTAGGTCTCTTTTCACACAGATGCTTCTGAATTCCTCAGTCAGGGTCATTTGTGGAAACTAATTCAAAGCTTGGGAGCCACAGCTTGCCTTGTGTAACTAGCGTCTTCCACCTAACCCGTACATCTGGTTCACTTCCACCTGTGAGTCTTTACAAAAGTAGCTTGCTGTTGCTATAATGCTACTCTTTTCTACTACCTTTCCTCCTATTAGTCTGCCAAATCATTTTTCAGGCTACAGATCTTGTTTCCTGTGGGAATTCCTTGCAGATTGAGCAAAGGAGAACTACTGATATTTCTTGTTATTTTGTTACTGTGACACAGTTTTCCCATGCTCAATCTCCAATAATTATGCCACTATTCATGTCCCTTTAAAAAAATCTACTTAATGTTTTAAGAAATCTGTACTCTTAATACATATATCATATGTATCATAACCAACCCTCAATTATCTGTTAATAGAAGAAATAGTACTTAAATAACTCCTATTTTTGAGTACATTTTTTTTCTTTATTTTTTATTTTTATTTGTTTATTAAATTTATTGTGGTGACTTTGGTGTAAAATTACAAAAACCTAATAAAATTATATAGGTTTCAAGTATGTAATTCAATAATGCATCATCTGTATATTGCATTGTGTGTTCACTACCCAATCAAATCTCTTTCCATCACCATATATTCGTATATTTTTTATTAACATTTCAATATGACAACTGTTAGGAATTCACAAAACTTCAAATAAGCTAAAAAAGTTATCCATTGAAACTCAACATAAGAATCACCAGAAAATTGGTCACATCTTTGGTCCATTTTCTCTACCTAGCTTTTCCTAATATTTCAAGTTAAGAACAAGTCCTATAATTTCTTAGGTTGATACAAATGTAAACCAGGGTAGAGCTTCATCTATTGAATTTATACTCTTTTGAATGGGTAATGAACATAACTTCGAAAGGTTTGAGTTTAAAAAGTCATTCCCTCTTCTCGGATCACAAAATATATAATAGCAATTGATTCTAATTGACTGATTAGTAGAGAAAATTATAATAGAAAAAGATTTTGTGAGCATGTCTTGCTAACTCTGGATGACCAAAAATTAATTTCCTGTTACTTTGTGTTTATACTTTGGCATAATCACTTTATTCTATTGACTGAATGCCATTTAAAGTTTATTCACCCGGTATGGTCCACCTTAGGTTGAAGTTCCTAAAGGGCAATATCTGTCTACGTGTTTGTCTTCTTCTGGTCCTCTTTTAAATTATGACAGTATAAAAACTTCAAA
>NW_011894961.1:2864-5235 GCF_000151845.1 Pteropus vampyrus | reverse complement strand
AGCTGTTCAAAGTCACACCTGTAATTGGGATCTGCTTTTAGTTTAAGTGGGATGCTTAAAGGTTCAAAGGATAGAGAGTAAACCTGTTAAAACAAGCCCACTAAGACCACGATATCCTTAAAATCATTATGTCCATAATGCAAGATGGACATCTTACAAATATTCGTATCAAGAGTTCATGCGACACACTTAAGCTTTTCATCAACATTACAGTTGAATCATAGCATAAATGGCATCTGGTTATCAGACACTTTGCAAGGTTAATACTTTTTTTTTATGTAAGTATCACGGAGCTTTTGAAAGTAGGTCTTTTGTACCTTTTAAAACCTCCACGGCCTCTAGGATAGGGTCTGGTGTAAGAATTAAAATGTTTATCCAAATAATGTTGTATTCCTATTAATAGTCTAGAATAGCAATGGAGATAGATAATAATTTTAGATGTATTTTGAAAGGAAACGTATTTTCGTTTGGTATGTATTAGATTAGGGTGAGCATAAAATACAGCCGTTCACATCTTCCCAGCTACCATTGTATTAATCAACAATATTTTTAGAAAGCATTTTAATATTTACATATTCTTGAATGAAGTTCAAATACGTTCAATTTCGTATACTAAATTACTTTTCCCCCATTTCTGTTTTGAAAAACTGGTTAATTCACTTCGCCGAGATTGCTGACATGTTCACGTAACAGAAATACTTTCAGAAAGTCGCAAATGGATATTTTTAACTGTTTGTTGGGAATATTTGCCATGAATTTGACATGAGTTTTAAGAAACTTTGAATGGGAAATTGAAAACCTTTAATGATCTAATCCTTTCATAAATATGTAGTAGTAATAAAATATCATTTTCAAGTAAAACTGAGCAAAATGGAAAAAAATAGTAACCTAACTTCACTGACAAATAGTCACGTCCTTGGAAGTTTATTTTGCTTTAAATATGATTCTAATGAAGTAATTCAAGTAAAAAAGGTATTCGCTGTCGTCCAATCTACAGGGCTAAGACGATGTGGAAAAAAATCTCATTATAGACACATACGCATGCTGATTAAACAGAACAAAAACTATTCTAGATGCATAGCTGAGCTCAGAACATGTGAGATGACGCTTCATACCCCAGAAAGAAGGACGATGTGACAACCAGACAAGCAGGCACAGGGCACCTGCAGCTGAGTGGGCCCTGTGTTTGAGGAAGGGCGAGCCTTATCCACCCCCACTGGCCAGGTTACACGTGTTCATCACCGCTCATGAAGAGAAGGTAGGCTTTTAACATGTTTCTAATTTCAAGATAACCGTAAATCCACACGCACAGTAGCACAAGGTCACGGCCAGAATGTTGCATTGCCAGTGAAGGCACATAGCACTGTAGCACCTCGAGGACACCGCATGCTGCCCTTTGTAAATGTGCTGTCCTCCGTCCTGCCATCACCCCCCCTTTAAACCCTGGTGACCACTGACTCTGCATCCTTCCCATGTCCGGTCATTTCAAGAACCTTACGTGAACGGAATCCTAGTGTGCGACCCACTGGCACTGTCTTTTTTCACGGGACACAGTCGTATGCGCATTCGTCCAGGTCATTGCAGGTGTCAGTAGCTCACTCGTCTGATCGTGAGTACTGTGCCATGCTATGATGGGTCACGCTTCGTTTAATCATCACCCCGTTGAAGGACAGCGACATTGTTTCTAGAGTTTCGCTATTACGAGCACTCGCTCACCGTTGTTGGGCTGAGCCTACGTCTTTAGTTGTCCGGGATAAACGGCTAACAGCACACAACCCCTTTGCCTCATGTGCCTTCAGCCGAGACAGGTGAGATCAGCAGAATTGTGACGCTGGTGAGAAGTGACAACTTGTCTTAAGCTTCCAGGTTGTTTAAGGAGTGGTCTGTTACACACCATTGCTGCCCAGCATTCGCCACTTTAGGCCAGCTCTGGTTCTGGAGCCTCTCACTAGACCGTTGCCTGTGTGGGCGTTTCTCTTGCTATGAGTTTCTGTGATTGTGGTCTTTCATCCCCCTGGGCCTTAGGAATCACAATCCTCTTTCCGCTGGAAGGTAAGCGACTAGCAACTGCCACTTAATTATGGAGTCCTGAGCCTTGTTTATCTCAGTCGATTTTTCTACGTTTAGATTTTTTTTTCTTTATCTGTTAGTGATATTTTAGATGCTTACTCAGTCCCCTTTTTTGATGTCACCATCGCTCTAGAGATGTTTATAAGGGCGGACTTCATGCAGTCATTCGAGCAGTTTCTTTTTTGTCTGCTAGTTTCCTCGTATACCCAAACATGGATTGAAGTGCATGTTCTCGTTCTTACAAAATATCTCCATTTTGCAAATATTTGGACTATGTTAGGTACACTGATGTATTCAGTAG
>NW_011894961.1:0-729 GCF_000151845.1 Pteropus vampyrus | reverse complement strand
CAAAGCTTGGGTGGGCAACGTTATTGTGAAGGGGGTACTTCTCTTTTCTTAGTGGAATACATTGTATATACACATATGTATTTGTACGCACAGATGCACAGGCACAGGGTATAAATATAAGTGATACCTATATAAGTACATATATATATGAAATGTACTTGCATATATCTGTATAGGTTCATAGCAACAGGAGCAAGGGAGCATAAGACAAACATTAGCAAATTCTGGATCACCTAGGTGTGGCTTCTGCAATTCTCTCTTGGTCCAACAGGATATGCTTTGTCACCAGATAATCGGTCACCTAAATAAATACATGTGATATCAGCCAAAGCTGATGGGTCGCTTCTACTGCAAACAAAGCTGTGTGATCAAGTAAAATAACTCCAAAAAATTTGCACCATCGGCCGACACATTCTGAATAAACAGTGGCGATGAACGAGGGCAAGACGCTTCCCTGGAGTTTCAGAACGAAACAGGACACTGTGAGTCACTAGCTTGTACTTTTCATTTCTGTTGTGTCCAAAGTTCAGTGTCACAGCTCCAGTCACACCTGGAGACCTTGCACAGGGCTCCCACAACGAACGGGGAAGGACCCCGTTCCTCACGCCCAAGCTGTTTGTAGTGGGGGGGACCGTCCCTCACCCTCTCCCAGGAAATACCAACTTCCTGTGAGTTGTTCCATCAGTCACTTTTATCTTTTCATTATACTATTTAAATAAAAAAGTCAAA
>NW_011894960.1:3363-4973 GCF_000151845.1 Pteropus vampyrus | reverse complement strand
GCGCAGCCACAGCGTGTGACTGTCTCTCCCTCTTCCAGGGCGGCCGCAGGGCCCCGCTCGCCAGGAGACCAGCCTAGCGGAGGAGACGAAGTCGGTAGGGCCCAAGGAACCGCACCCTCCTCCCCGCCCCATCGCTCCCCCGCTCCCCCGCTCCCCCTTCCCCGCCTGTGTCTCTCATCCGGCCTGGGTCGGGAACAGGTCCCTGAGGGTCTGGGAGCACCCCCACCCAAGTGTGGGGACTGGACCGCGGCCGTTCCCCACACTTGGGGGAGGCCCCGAGCCTTGACCTACTGTAATTTCTTTCAAGTATTTCCATAGTACTTACTAAATTTTAAAATCTTTTTAAATTTAAATTTAAAAGCAATCTAAACTCATTTCAGTAAGTTCGGAAAACAAAGAAAAGGGCCTGGGGGTACCCTCAGCCCCTGGCAGCTACTCCGCGATCACGGGGAGGGCCCCGCAGTCTCCACACACTCAGGATTGTGGGGGAGGGGGAGGCAAGGGCTCTCTTCTGAGCCTCCCTCTGCTACCCTGCACGCCCCCACCCCCGCTAAGCCCCGCCCCGCCGTGCCGGACGCACCCTTGACCGAGACCCGTCCTCCTCCGCCAGGCCAGTCCCTTTCCCCGCCCCGTCTCAGCTCCGAGCGTATGGCGCTCCCCGACGCCCGCGGGTGGGGTCGGGGTGGCGGCCGGGGCAGTGGCCCCGCGCACTCACCGGGGCCCTGTGCCGCGGAGCGCTCCACCTCGTTGCACTCGGGACCCGCGCACAGCTCCCGGGCGAGCGGGCTGTGCGCGCTGACGTTGTAGAAGCGTGTGGCTTCAAAGGCTGCAGGAGGAGGGGGACCGGTGACCATGTGACGGGGTGACAGGGTGAAGGGCCGAGCTGGGGTGCGAGAGGGCAGCGCGGGCCTACCAGGCTCATAGTAGTCGTACACGGAGACAGGCAGGGCGGATGTCCTCCCCACGACGTGCTCGCGGAGCGCGCGGAACCCTATGCACGTCAGGCACCGGCTGGGGACCTGCCGGGCGGCAGGCGGCTCAGGCTTGGCCGAAGCCACTAGGCCCGGGGCCTGAGCTCTGGCCTCCATGCTCTGCGGCACCCCAAAGCATGGGCCCAGAACTGGCTGATTTCAGGGTACCCAGGAGGTGTGAAACACAGACACCTGCCCCCATTTCAGTTCCTTGGGTCCTTCCTTCCCCTCTAGGAAAATATCTCAGCTCAGTTTTCAAGGCTCCCACTCCTGCAGCAGGGGCCCTTCCGTGTGTCTGGCATTTAGTACATTCACAATGTTGTGTAACCATCACCTCTAGTTCCAAAGCATTTTCATCACTCCAAAGGAGACCTCGTCCTCATTAGCAGTCACTCCCCCCACCCCCTACCCCCATCTCCTGGCAACCACCAATCTGCTTTCTTCCTCAACGGATTTGCCTGTTCTGGACAGTGCATATCGATGAGATCACATATTGTGTGCATTTTCGTATCTGGCCTCTCTCACTCAGCATGTTTTCGAGGTTTAGTGCTTCACTCCTTTTTATGCCTGAATACTATTCCACCCACTCCCAACTTTTCCCACCAAAACCAGCTGGCTGAGGCACACTGCCATCAGCCA
>NW_011894960.1:0-1198 GCF_000151845.1 Pteropus vampyrus | reverse complement strand
GACAGCAGACTGAGGGTCAAGGTCGGGGCAGGTGCCTAGAAGGGCTGTGGCTGCTGTGGCAAACACCCACCTTTGGGTCCCCAAACCATCACCATGGCAACAGCCATCTTCATGGGCAGCTGCACACGCCTCCCTGAGGACCCACTGTGGCCCAGTCCTGCGGTCACCCTCAAGAAACCAAGAGTCTGGAGCTGGTTCATCATTCAGGGGCCACAAACAGCCACCCCACTGGCCCGCCTGCCCCACTGTCACTGGGGAGTGCTGCATCCATTCAGAAGGTTCATTTTCTTCACTCATGTTAAAAACCATCTGTCATGTCACTAACATTAAGCTTTTTTATTGTGATGTAAATGCCTGACATTAAACTTTTGATTGTGGAGGCATCTATTTCAAAGACATTGGTCTCAAATGAACTTTTGCCAGCTGTATGACATAGCTTCTAGATAAGGAGCCAGGCTGCCCTCAACCATGGAGGTCCCCTTTCAGAAAGCCCTGGGTGACCGATATAACTGACTGCTTGAATGACCCTGATTCTCCCTTCTCACACCCTAATTCCCACTCATGTTAACCCTAGATACCCCAACCTTGGACTCCAATAAAGGCAGAACCCCAGGTGTGTGCTTTTTCTTTCTCTCTTCCCACAACTTCGTTGTGTGGCCCCAGGCATGCTGTGTACCCTCCAGGACCTGTGAGTAATAAACCTTGATTTTTGTTCCCTGACGGCTGTGGCTGAGATGCATCCTACGATCACAAGAACCTCAAGAGCTGGTGGAGCCTGTCCAGCCTGTCAGTGAAATGTCCGTGGGGCTGGCCGCAAGTGGCTGGGCCCAGGTGAGCGCCCCAAGAATTCACAGCTGCTGTATTTCACTACTGATGATAGACTGGGACCGACACAAAACACCACCCCCTAAGCACAGGGCAGATGGCCTTACCTGGTACACACCTCCAGGGTCACCTGGTAGTCTTGGCGATGCTGGTCAGCAGCTGGGTCATCATCATCCGCCGAGGAGGCTGGGGCTGGGGGCTGGGGCTGCTCAGCCTCAGGCTCCCGGAGGCTCATGAGCAGCTGGAAGGCCGGCTTGGCCACCGGGTCTGGCACGTTATAAGTGACGTCAATCTGGGGGATGTGGGAGGACCGAGGCTTAGGGGCCCTCCAGGTGGAGGAGGGAGAGTCAGAGTAGGGGAAGGTGGGGGACAG
>NW_011894959.1:0-1988 GCF_000151845.1 Pteropus vampyrus | reverse complement strand
ACTGACTTAAAAATTATAGTGGCTCAAATCAAAACCACAAATGAACTACCATCTCACACCTGTTAGAATAGCTGTTATCAACAGGACAAGTAATAGAAAGTGTTGGAGAGAATATGGAGAAAAAAGAACACTCATACACTGCCAGTGGGACTGCAAATTGATACAGCCACTATGGAAAACATAATGGAGGTTCCTCAAAAAATTAAGAGTTGATCTGCCACATGATGCAGCAATCCCTCTACTGGGTATTTACTCCAAAGACTTGAAAACCCATAACCAAAAAAATATTTGCACACTGATGTTCGCAGCAGCATTATTCACAGTAGCCAGGACATGGAAGCAACTGAAGTGTCCTACGATAGATGATTGGCTAAAGAAGCTGTGGTACATATATACAATGGAATATTACTCAGCCATAAGAAGAGGTGAAATACTGCCACTTGCAACAATGTGGATGGACCTTGAGATAATCATGCTAAGTGAAATAAGCCAGACAGAAAAAGTTGAAAACCACATGATATCACTTATATGTGGGATATAAACCTAAAAGCAACAAATGAACAGGACAAACAGAGACTCATGGACATGAACAATAGACTAATGGTTACCAGAGGCTAGAGGAAAGGAAAGAGGGGGGAGGTAGGTGGGGTAAAAGTGGTCAAATATGTGGTGACAGAAAGAAATCTAACTATGGGCAGTGAACATACAATACAATATATATATGCTATATATATATGCATTGTATGACACATATATATATATGTATATATATATATGGCGCTTATATACACACACACACACATATATATGCTTTACTGTTAAATTATGCACCTGAAACTTAGTAGATTTTGTTAACCAATGTCACCATAATAAAAATAAAAAATCTATAAGGCAAAAAAAAAAAGACTTGTAAAAAAAATTATAGTGGCTCACTTTACAAAGAAGGATGGAATCATATCAGTGGCTTCCAGCTAATTTTTGAAAGTGTGAAATACTAACCCTCTACCATATTGAATTAAATTCCTAAAAACCGGTATTGTTTTTAAGTACCTAGAAGAAATATGAAAGGAAATGCACTGTCCAGATTACAAATATCAGGCCATTATATTTAGGACACTTAGAAGATAATGCTAGGTGTGCTTACTAAATTTCAGCATTATGTGTGCCCAAATAAAAACCATCTCTTGAGAAAGTTAACATGTAAAAGTATTCACAAAAAAAGTCCAACCCACCATATCTTAAAGAATTTCAGCCTCAAAAAACATTTAAACACACACACACACCCCTCTTACATGTTTATGCTAAAAGAGAAACTCACACTTTGGTAGATTGCAGATTCTTAAATTATGTTACTGCTTCTCTGAAACTGGGAGAATTCTTCAGGTAGGAAATTTTAGACCCATATTTTCAGAGCTCTTTATAGAATCCTAAAACACTTCTAGTTCAAGATAAAGATTTCTAAAATATTCCCAAATTAATCAAATATTTCCAGGTATTTCTTATTCCTAACCATTGGTATAATTCATCCCTGGGGTTAGGTGGTTCTGACTGTAGACCTGGAAGAATCCTCCTAGTATGTAATCACCACAGTGAAGATGACGCCAGAGATGTGGAGAATCCTGGAACAATGACATTGGAGGTCTTGAATATCTGTGTGCACCTATACTGAAGATTCATTTCCTGAGCAGAGTATTCCAGGAAAAAACATCCTTCAAGCTCAAAGCCAATTTCAAGCAAGAAAAAGACTGACCCTGGGATCACATAGGACGAAAGCTGTTCTCTCTTGACCCTGAAACCGCCATTCTGGGCATGAATTGAAAGCTGAGGGTCTATGGGGGCAAACTCTGATCTTTCCACCATTTTATCCCCATTCCACACTACTGATCAAAATGTAGTTTCTTATGAGTCGTCATTTATTAAAGTAGCATTCTCCAAACCCAAACACTCTACTTTCTCATTCTCTTACCAAATATTTTTTTAAATTGGAA
>NW_011894958.1:1393-3689 GCF_000151845.1 Pteropus vampyrus | reverse complement strand
GAGTGGCACTGTTTAATTTTAGGGGTGGGCATTAGCAGAGGATTCAAGCTACCCTGTCTCAAGTGAATTACAAAAAAGAAAGGAGACAGGGGGCTCCTGCTTGGGCTTTGTGTTCACAGCAATTAGTTTTAACTGACTGGAAGCCGACTTTAAATAATTTTATAGCTTGTGCTAGATCTCTGCCATTTACCATGTGTGCCCTTCCTATTTTTATGGAAACCAGGACCTCATTCTGGAGTCTCCTGCCTGTCAGGGCTGCAGGTGAAGGCCAGCTGGGGCCAGAGGCACTTTGTGTGAATATTAGCATCTGAAGAGGGTTTCAGGAGGCCTTGAGTCTTTGGGGGCTTAACGCTATAGTCAGATGGCAATAGCCCTGCCTCGAAGTTTCCTTGCCAGGAAATCCAAATCTTTAGGAAATGAGCAGTCTGGACTCAGTGGCAATAGACTGAGCATTCTGAGGACAAGAAAAATGGGAGAAGACGGTACAGTGTTTGTTTGGGGTTTTAGGTTAAGGGGGTTTGAGAGGGAAAATCGGGACAAGGCAGGATGTCAGAGGCTGTGTGCTCTGGCAAAGCGACTGAAGTTTATTAACAATTATTTTCAGGCCCCAGGGCTGTATGCACATGATTTCATATAACACACATGCTGCCCTTGATTAATGGGTGTAACAGTATCCCCATGATGGGAAATGTTAGCTTGTCGAAAATCACAGAAAAACAGTTTGCCAGAAAGATATTTGCCAAAATCTTTCCTGTGTCAGATATTAACGTTAACTCTACAGAGAGAAATCAAAGACTAATTAATTCCTGCATTGAAGGAGAAAGTAGAGTTAATCCAGTTTCCAATATCCTGAAAGTTGTAATCCTTATGAAAGCAAATCTTTCATGAAAAACATCAAAAATTATAAACGTGAAAAATCTTGAAATCCAGGAAAAGCTTTTTATGCGAAGAAAAGGTTAGCATGCTCATATTTCCACCCACCTACTAAAAGAAACATAGTTCTTGACCTTTATTCCCACCACCTACCTGAAAATCATACGGAATCTATTTAAGACTCTACCTAATTGAAGTCTAAAGATCACAAATAAGGAGAACATAATCAAATGAAACCAAGAAGTCTATATTTGGCGGGTTCAAATACAGTTATAAAATAAAAGTATTTTACTTCTGTAAGGAACTTTACTGGTCATAAAACCAGTTTCCCCTTGTCTTGCAGAGATAAAACTGAAGGCTGTAGTGTAGCAGCAATTTGAAAATGCCCCATTTTACTGATAAATGAATGCCAGGTGATACTTGATTAGAAAACAGAAGAGGGTGACAGAGTACGTATTAAGTATACAAGTTTAGCATTTTGCCTTCTTCATAAATATTTTAAAAACAAAAAATATATGTACAGAGTTTAAACAACTCTAAATTGAAGAATCATGAGCAGTCCACTCACCTTAATAAATGGGCGTTATTACTGAAACTCTCATTGTGACACTGATCACATCCTCCTCTTATTTTATTTTGTGGAGGAAAAGGCATACTTTCTCCTTCAATGCAGGAATTAATTAGTCTTTGATTTCTCTCTGTATAGTTAACATTAATATCTGACACAGGAAAGATTTTGGCAAATATCTATTTTGAATTTTATTTTTACTATTCCTGTTTTTATTTATAGTTTACCACTTATGTTTTCTTGAATTTACATGAATGATTTCATACTGTATGCACTCATTAACAGCTTCCTTTTTTATTGTTTTTGAAAGTTATCGTTACATGTTAATTCATATCGCTACATCAATGCCATACTTTATTCATTCTCCTACTCTGTAGATAAATTAAACTTAGTATTTGGGCTGAGAGCTGAGATGACCCAAGTCAATATAACCGTTTTCTCTCGTAGAGTCTCTCACAGAAATGTAAACCTAATAAATAACTTCACCATTACATTTTGGACATTATTGCAATTCACTTTATCCAAACAGTTTGCATATTTAGAAAAAAAAATTAAAAACTCTTTTATAAGGACAATAGTTTGTCAACCTGTATGCAAGGTGAATTTATTAGAAAAATCAACAGTATGTTAACCAAAGGCAGGCAGGAATGGGGGGTGGGGCAAGATCCAAGAACAGATGAAACAAATCGAAAACAGGTGAGAAGGTAGATTTAAATCCGACCATATCAATAATAACACTAAATGTATTGTCTAAACACTGCAAGTAAAAGACGAGTGTTGTTAAACAGGATAAAAGCCAGTTATTTGTCATCCACAAAATGCCAACTTTCCATATAGGGAATAAATCGGTGAACC
>NW_011894958.1:0-393 GCF_000151845.1 Pteropus vampyrus | reverse complement strand
GTAAACCTAATAAATAACTTCACCATTACATTTTGGACATTATTGCAATTCACTTTATCCAAACAGTTTGCATATTTAGAAAAAAAAAATTAAAAACTCTTTTATAAGGACAATAGTTTATCAACCTATATGCAAGGTGAATTTATTAGAAAAATCAACAGTATGTTAACCAAAGGAAGGCAGGAATGGGGGGTGGGGCAAGATCCAAGAACAGATGAAACAAATCGAAAACAGGTGAGAAGGTAGATTTAAATCTGACCATATCAATAATAACACTAAATGTATTGTCTAAACACTTCAAGTAAAAGACGAGTGTTGTTAAACAGGATAAAAGCCAGTTATTTGTCATCCACAAAATGCCAACTTTCCATATAGGGAATAAATCGGTGAACC
>NW_011894957.1:3738-5265 GCF_000151845.1 Pteropus vampyrus | reverse complement strand
GGTCAGTGTTTCTGACTCTGAAGCCGATGGCTGGCCACGAGGGTTTCCTGCTCTCCACTTAAATGTCAAAACAACTGGCAGAGCTGACACCTCTCCGCCCGTCGTCTTACGTGGATATGATTCTACCAAAGCAGCCTGGACAAAAACTCACGTCGGGAAATATTCTTGGACATCTGACTGCCTTCTCTGGAAGCACGCGTACCCAAAACCACGGTTGGGCACATTCTCTAAAGTGTCACTTCTGATGGCAACTCAGTGCCATGTAAGTTCCAAGCGAAAGGAATGGACATGGCAGACACTGCCAGGGGCTCCCCGAGCAAGTGACCTTGGAGGATGGAAAAATCAAACGGTCCCAAGTAAATAAATACCTTTTGGATCCTCCTCCTTCTTCTTCTCCTATTTTTTTTACTTCTTCTATTTTTCACTGGAGTAGATGCTGAAGTAATTTTTTCAAAAACCCATTGAGAGAGAAATGTTCTATGTCTCTATACGTCATCTAAAAAGGTCCTTTTTTCTACCTTCGCACTTGATCGGTAATAGTTTGGCTTTGACCAGGCTTCTAGGATCGAAAGGATCTGTCCTTCGAGGGGACTCTATCCTCTGGCATGTGGTGGTTCTGAGAGCTCCGCGGACCACTGGGCTCCTCCCGAGCGGGCGACCTCGCTCTTCCCCTGTCCTGGGTGCCTTCTAGGGTTTTCTCTATGTTTATGGAGCCTCTTCCACTTTCCATCTTAATCCTTCAGGTGGAAAGACCGTTGCATGTCCTTCGTCAACCTCGGCATAATTTCTTCTGCTATATCTTTGATTACAGTGTCTTTAGCCATCTTCTTTATCGTAGTTAATCTAGTAATTTTTTTTTGCAATCTTTTTTCTTTAATTTCCAATAATGCTTTGGTTTTTCACACAATCTTTTGTTTGTTCCGTTTTATGGGTACAGTAACTAACCTCTAACCCTTCCTGAGGATAGCAGCTCTATAATTTCCTCTTAAATTCTCTTTCCCCAAACCATCGTTCCTTCTTCTAGGATCGGTTGGCCTTCGCTCACCCCGATCCTTCACGTGTCTACTGTCAGCTTCCACGAATGTGCTGGTTGTCCATCCACACTCATGAATAAGGGCGTGTGGGCTCGTCAGGCAGAGGAAGGGGGTTTCCTCTGCAGCCCTGCGCCAGGTGTGTGAAGCACGGGCACTGGTGGGTTCCGGCTGCGACCCGCCGCGTGGGAATCGTGGGCGGGGCGGGCTGGGGCACTCTGCCATTCCTTCCCACTGCGGCTGTGTGGAGATCCAGGCTTCCCAACCTGCTTCCTTCTCTCTCAGGCGTCAGCATTCCCACCGGGAGGCTCTGCCCCGCCAGCCCAGGGTGTTGCTAACTGTCAGGGTCCTGGCTGTGGGGACGCCACCGGCTGGCTCTGCCTAAATGCGTCTCGCAGCTGCTGTGCGGTGCTCACGGCTGCCTGGGGGGAGCTTGGGACGGCCCCATCTTCACTGAGGCTCTCTGCTCTGGTTAACGGGCGCCCCCCCACCCCCC
>NW_011894957.1:0-2397 GCF_000151845.1 Pteropus vampyrus | reverse complement strand
GTGGCCTCGTCTGCCATCACCTCTGTGACATGGGCGGGCCCGCCACATCAGCCCGAGGCGCCGGTGGAGCGGTGACCTGCCGGGCACCCCTCGGAATCAGGCAGCAGAACCCAGGCCGAGGGACCCAAATTCTCGCTCCTTTTGCGGGTTCTGCTGTCGCCGACCAATGTCGTTTATGCCACAGGACCGCGGGGTCGGCACCAGCTCTCTTAAAAAGCACTTAACGTTCCAGAAAGGGGGAGAGGCAGCCCCTCTAAGAAGCAGAGACGGAGGCCAGAAACCGCGGTGGAACAGGAACTTGTCTGGCGAAGACGGGACACGGCGGGGGAGAGGAAAGGGACTTGGGGAAGCACACGGGAGAGACCTGCGCGCCGACAGCGTTCGGCGAGTCCGCGGCGCCTTTTCCGCCGTCCCAAACCCGAAGGTCAAGACCAGGGCCGTCGTTTGCAAAGACTGGTAACTGAAAACGAACCCCGTTTCCGGATGGCTTCGTGCACACGAAGGCCAGGAATTTACACCTAACTCTGCGGAAACACTATCTTTCTCTGACACTGAACTAAAAAGCAAACGAGAGAAAAAAGAAAACCAACAACTGAGAGAACGTAAACTTCACACGGGTCCAGCCGCTTCCCCTCAGCCTCGCTCCCAACGGCCTTCACTTCTACACGCTGGACCGCTCCAGATTAGTTAATGCAAATCCGTGATGCATCAACAATTAATTCACGTTTTTTAGATGGCCCTGACACCCTCCATCGTGCATGAAAACTCACAGCCACCCCGCTCTGGGGAAACCTAGTGCTTTAGTTCACGCAGCTGTGACCCAAAGTGCCAGCATCTGCTTGCTGGCAGCCACGGGACCGACAGGTATGGAGGAGGGGTCACCCGCAGAAGAGGCGAGGCCTCTAAACCTTAATCTACGACATAACAGTTAGTCTCCAAGGGACCCACACAGCTCGACGGAGGCCTCCAGCCATCGTACTCAGCTTGGCCGGCGTGGGTGCTGTGCGCTTACCTGAATTTGGTGAGATGTGTAAACTGCTCATGTCCTTGGCGAGGCCGTTGGCCTTCGGGCTGGAGACGGGCGCGCAGGCCGGCGTGGCACGGGGTGGCCTCTTCCCAGGGACCTTCACAGTGGTTCTGAGAAGGTCGATCTCTTTGCCGTGGATGTTCTGCATGTAATCCTGTGCAAAACGTCAAACATCCAAGACAGATTAAAAGGAAGACCCAGTACCGCCCGGGCCTAGGCGCTCTACTGACGCCACGCGCTACGCTCCCGCACGCTTCCCACTGCGGCGGGCGCCTCAGAAATCACGAGGTCGTGGTCTGTGTGGTGTGGGTGACAGCACCATCGCACTGAACCAGAGCTCTGCCCTGAGTCCCGAACTAACCCCGGCCCTGGACACACCAGGCGCCATGGCGGATGCGTCCATCAGAGGGGATGAGAAACCCCCGGGGAAAGTAAACACGGACACGAAATCCCATTTTCCCAACTGCTGCTTATTATGGCCTTTGTCTCAGATGGCAACCCCGCCACACACCTAGACGAGACCGAAGCTGTCCGGGGGCGCGTCGGGCGAAATCTCTAAGTAAAAGTCAAGGCATGTGCTCAGGACCAGCAAGGGCAGCGCGGGGGTGGTGGCATGGTGTCCCAACAACGCGGAGGTCACCGGCGAGTGTATGACGGCTGGATGTTGAAAACTAAGTGCCTTACTTGGTGCGCAAGTGTCGCCTCGCTGTCCGCTATGCTCTGGAGGTGAATGACGAGCAGCTGCCAGGGAACCGCGGGAAGCCTGGGTTGGCTGGGATGGCCCTGTGCGGCCCCTCAGCGACTAACAACTCGGTGTGGACTAAAATACGCCAAAGGGCTGCGGGTGGGTGGGGGGATGGGGAAAGGCAGCGGAGGGCCGGGCGAGGGGCCTGTTGTGAATTAGGAATCACCGAGCCTTTCGTGCAGCTTTTGGGCAACAAGCCGCCTTGTCCCCATCAACGTGTCATTATTAAGCTGACACTGCACACTAGGAGAGGACAGATTCTAAAGCACTCGTGGGTAAGTACCATTTCATGTGTTTTAAGACTAAGCAGGAAATGGAATAAACAGATGCCCTCCTTGCAGAATCTTGGTGGGTTCCTTTTAGAATATTAAAGAGAGACCCCAAGTAATTCATACTGAGCATAAGCTGTTAAGTTTGGGTCAACGCAATTTCAGAGGAAGTGCCAAACTAACCAGTGTGTGGGCTGCAAGGGACCCAGGAAGGTTGGAAAAATGAGCTGTTTCCTCGTGACTGCCAACGACAGCCAACCGATGCCGAGAGAGAACGAGATAACGTTCTAGAAGATGAAGACCCAGCCTGAGGGATGAGGGATGTCGGCCGCAGTATGTCCAGGAAGCTTCGGGGG
>NW_011894956.1:1353-4416 GCF_000151845.1 Pteropus vampyrus | reverse complement strand
CATCAAGCATGTCTACAGATTACAATGTTAGCCATTTGAGTGGAAAATTTCTCTTCATTTACAGATGACAATTTTATGTATTTTATTTCGGTGATTATAATGTTAAGTATATTTAACAAATACCAGGATCCATGAAAATCAGGAGTGCCTAAGCCAGCTGTTCAGAGCTCTCCCACACCCAGAAAGAAGGTAGTACACAGATGTGGTGTCCTTGCATCATGTCCAAAAAAGTCCTGTTGGGGTTTTAGGGGACCCAATAAACACCACTTTTCCCCACCCGAATTCAGAACCCACTAAAAGCGAGAAAAGGGCATCAGGTAGCTGGACCTCAAAATAACATCTGTATTACTGATGAAGGAGGATAATACAGTAATATTATCTAAGTCCAACAAATGCTCATTTATTGAACTTAGATAATATTACTGTATTCAATAAATGCTCATTTATTGAACTTAGATAATATTACTGCATTACAGCTGATTGGAGGTTATAGGTTTGGATCTGGCCAGTCATCTTGCACCTAAGAATTAGAGTCACCCAGCAAGTCATAGGAGCATGAGAAGACTTCAGACTCTGCTAGCGGGCAGGGACCTGCCCACCTTGCCTGCTTCCTGGTGGGCCTTCCTATACCAACAGTAGGTGAGAAATCCGGAGGCCAGTGGATCCCCAGGTCGGGGAGGAGCTGAGCCAGCACTCTGTGCTTTTCTTAACTCACCAGCCATGCAAGTCACTCCTGCCTGTGGTGCAGAGGAGGGAGTGTCAATCTCAAGTTCCCTCCTGTGTCCCCTGCTTAAGTGATCTGATGTTGATTTCCTGCCAAAGAGGGGAAACCAGTCAGGATATAAGTTAGATATTGGGGAGCCAGACAGGTGGAAGAGAGGGGGCCCACCCGGCCACTGGGAATCCTGGTTGTACCAGCATGCCACCTCCAACTGTGGGACTGTAAGAAGAGGCAGTGCCTTCATCGTATTCATCCAGTCTGCCTTACTGAAAATGGACGAGTGGATTCCCTTTCTGTTGCGCTTAAAACCACATTAGCTCTTAAAATGCTGTAGACAGTTCTCTCTTAACTCTGCCTGGAACAACCCCCCAGACACACACGCACACGCACACACACGCACACACCATTAGAATTTCAGCCCAAAATGACACTTTAGTGCGGACCACTCCCATCCATGGTTGAAGACAGGCTCCTCCTTTATTCTCTTTTCTAGAATTCTAGTTTATTTCCCTCTCCACGGCATAGATCACAATTTGTGTTTCTACATTCCTTGAGGTTGTTGAATGTCTGCTCACCCACGTCAGTTGAGCCCGGTAGGCCCAGCGCCAACGTAAAATAAACTCTCTATAAACATTACTCGAATAAATAAATAACCGAATGAATGAAAGCATTTTTCTTACCTCCTACAATTAAATTGTTACATGTTTTTAGCAAATGAATAGAAAGGAGGCAGGGCAACCCAGAAAAAGCAAAGAAAATTAAGAAATAGCAGAATAAGCCAGGCCCTAACGTGCAGACAGGTGAGGATGCTCGAAGATGAGTGTGAGAAGCCAGGCCCTAAAGTGCAGACGGGTGAGGATGCTCACAGATGAGGGTGAAGAGAGGTGAGAAAAGTGGCTCACCTGACAGTTTACCTGGGAAGGTCGTTAGAAATGGTTGTTGCTAAGCCGCTTCCCAGTGCTGGTTAATTGGGTCTGGGGAAGGGTGCAGGGTTCCTTCAGTGGTCCATGTATATCTGGGTTGTAGACCAGGTTCAGACACACACTGCCTTAGGGTCATTAAAAGTCGAAAGTACATTCAGGGAATACAGGGTCACTTCTATGGGGTCGCCTCTCCAGATTTCACATTGTTTCCTGTGCATCGTAATATAGAGGCATTCTATTCCTTAACTGGTGAAATGAATACAAGAAGGAATATGCCTAAATAAGGTAATAGAAAACAAGACACTGAAACTTCTAAGAGCAGTCAGCTTCGTTACTCATGTCTCAGCGCTGGTCTCACTAGCGAATATGTTGAATTGCACTGCATTTTATAAAATGAAATTAATTCAAAAAGAAAAGATGATGTGCGAGCTAGTGAAATTGAAATATCTCTGCCCCTGTCAATTCTTGCTCATTTATTGAACTTAGATCAAATTTAGCCAAAACAAAAGTTACTTCTCCTAAAATACTTCCAGCTGGAATGTCCATTATTGGACAAATAATTTTATTAGCTTGAACAGAGGTTTATTTTGAAGTATCTTACTGCAGTAGTTAGATGTCTATCATGTAACTGTCACAATAATATACTTTAAGACGCCTCTGTTGGGCAGCAGATTTCCTGAGTGGCTGAGAGACGGCCTCCACGTGGGTCCTCTCACCCTGGGCGTGCTTAGCGCGCTCCAGCCACCAAGGGAACAGCCTCGACCCACAGGAGAACAATGTGTAGGAGTTAAGGCGATCAAGTTTTATCTGGCCCACAAATGTGGAAGAGATTTTCATTTTTTCGCGGAACCTAACATGCTTGAGACCCCCACTTAGCGATGTGAGGCACCAGTCCCCAGACTGCCTTACGGGGATCCGCTGGGAGTGGTGGATATGTGCTTCGTGCTTCATGCTCCGTGCAGGAACGAGCCACCGCCTTCTGGCCCCTCCGACCCCGCCTTTGCTGATGCCCCGCCCACATCTTTACATTTTCAAGGATCCATATCGATGACCTAAGCTGCCTGCCTTTCTTTCCTATTTTTCAAACAAATGGAAACTATGATCAGAAGAAAAATATGACACTGCAATTTTAAACCAGTAGCGTGGCCTTTACTCAAATTATGTACCTTTCTCTAGAAAGAATTATATCAGTGCTTTCCAGTCTGAAAACCAAATTGAAATGTTTGATTTATAATGTTACTCATAATAAAGAGGGATTGACCCAGAGGTCTCAGGCGGTAAGAACATGAACTAACTTAACGGCATTTATTTTCTAAGAAGACACGATATTATTAAGTCTGAGTTTAGAAAAGGAAGATAAACCTAGAGCTATTCCGAGTATAGTGGAATTTCATTTTCCTCGGTCCCAGCGATCCAAAT
>NW_011894956.1:0-827 GCF_000151845.1 Pteropus vampyrus | reverse complement strand
AGAAGGTCAAAGACGTGTCCACTGGCTTCTCCTCTCTGGTCTTGGGGAGGATCACAGCCAGACCCTAGAGGTGGGCTAAATTAGAAGCCTGGCTCCCAGGCAGTAGTTTTTAAAATATGCAGATACAGTCCTTTAAGGGAAAGACTAGAGACGGGCATTTTTGCCTGCTCCTGCTCGGCTGAGCAAGTGCTCACACCTGCGCAGGTTAAAAACTGCTTCTTTGTTCGCTACAGTCTTGTGGGTCTCATGGCTGGAGCCCCGTTGGCTTTCAGAGATAGGCGTTTTGGGGGCCATCCCTCTGATGGAAGCTGGGTTCCTCTCCTATGGCACTGTGCCAGTGGTAGGGTTTATGGCAAGTGCGTCTCATCCTTTCGTAATCGTTAACGACGTGCATATTTTCTCATTTGCCCGAGGTGTAGGAGTCACTCAGCTAATTTCTGGATCTTTCAGTCAAAATTGCTCAGTGTAGATGTATATTTGGTGAATCCTTGGGGCAGTGGAATTCAGAGGTCTTTTATATCACCATCTTGGCCCTTTCTCTTTTCTGTATTTTTAATTTTAGCCATTCGGGCATATTGGTATTTTGATATAGTTTTAATTTTTCTTTTCATAATGACTAAATATTGGACATATTTTATATGCTTATTGGATTTTCATATATGCTTATTGGATTTTCACAGGCACTTTTGTGAAGTGCCTGTGAGTTATCTTTTATCTTGCTGTTTTGTAGACGTTCTTTACATATCTGAATGTTAGTCTTTTCTTACATATATCTATTGCAAATACCTTCTTTCACTCTGTAGATTATCTTTTTAATTATTTTAAAG
>NW_011894955.1:2113-3033 GCF_000151845.1 Pteropus vampyrus | reverse complement strand
GAACGGAGGTGGTCACACTCGCCCTGAGCTCACAGGGACCCCGCGGCGACGAGACGAGGACGAGGCGTGCAGGCCCCACGCAGGCCACGCGCCCAGCGTCGCTGCTATTAACGTGCGGCCAGCGGACCAGCCTCTCCCCGTCTCCGAAAGATCCGTCATGGACCAACGGAAAGCAGCTGGTCCTTTGCAAATGACGGAGACGTGTTTCTCTCTCAGCGCCTTGTGGAAGAGGGGACGCCCAGAGCAGAACTAAAATCAAATAATCTCGCCTAGTCCAAATTTACAGAAAGCGGCGGCTGCTGATGGTTAGACACGCGGAGTCGAGCGCCGGGCAACCGCAGAGGCTCAGTCAGTGTTCGGGTGTTTGTTTTCGGGGAGCATGGTTCTCATTCAGATGTCAGTGCACAGCCCTCGGTTCATTCTCTGCTCCTCCCCGAACGCTTTCAAGTGACCATGCAAACCCCAAAGCTGATTAAGTGGTTTTTAAGAAAGTACTCCTTCTGCGCAACAGTGCGGAGAGCTGTTTTTGAAAGATGAAGGATGGTGGCCGAGACACTCAGGGTTGCTGTGTAATTTGCTAATGCTTTCGGAAATGGAGGCGGAACGCCCGCGGCAGATGCATCACGCGAATGGAAAAAATCATTCAAACGAGTGACCTCTTGTTAAGAGGACGTGACATGACGCTTACTGCTTTATTCAGATTTCCACTACCTTTAGATTTATTGTGGTGTGCACGATAAACCTTCCACTGATGCTGACATCCACTAGTGAGGCAGGGGTACGGGGTGCGTGTATCTCGCCCTGAGCCCCTGCTTTGCAAAGCCCTATAAGTGAGGGGCCGGGGCGAGTCAGAAGGCGCGTGCTCCACCTAACAAGCCGGTGGTGGCTACACCTCCAAGGCCTCACTGCCCTGTGGAAAG
>NW_011894955.1:0-328 GCF_000151845.1 Pteropus vampyrus | reverse complement strand
ATGGAGACTTGTGATATTAGACATGCAACCAAGTCTGAAATTCTGATAACGAAATTTCAAATATGAAGCGAAAGGGGAGGGCGGGTTTCCCAGGGCACGAGTTTTCCGGGCTGACCGGGAGCCACACCTGCCTTCTCCTCTGCCTGCGGGCCGCATCTGCTTGGCCATGGGGTCCATGAACGTTTTCCGCGCGTGTATTAAAAACCTATCTTCGCCGTTAGTAAACATGTCACGAGGATAGCAACACCCACTGTTGGTGTTATTAGTAACCAAGCCCCGTTAAATCCGGCCCCGTGGCTGGCGACTCACACACACGTCTCACTCAAGT
>NW_011894954.1:2255-2873 GCF_000151845.1 Pteropus vampyrus | reverse complement strand
GGCCTCCCACGTCCTCCAGCCATGGAAAGGGTCAGAGGTCACCCATGCGCCTGGGTCTGTGTCTGCTCCGTGTCAGCCCGCGGTATCCGCGTGCCCGGACCTGCCCCACTCGCCTTCTGGGGCCGGCGCTGCGTGTCTGGGCCAGTTCGCGTGTCCCCAGAGGGCCTCTTGGCCTGCCCGCCCCACCTCCTCCATCCACTGCAAGCAACTTCCACACGGGTTCCCCAGAACGGGGCTCTGGTCCTGACCCCGGAGGCTCTCCAGCGTTCGGCCTGCAGCCTCTCGCTCTGTCCTCGTGAATGGCTTGACCGGAGCCAGACCGGGCCACTTCCTGTGTCCCAGACGGGTCCACTTCCTGTCTGGCGTCTCAGCCCCTGGTTCTCCCTGACCGGCGGCAGACGAGGGCAGCACATGGGCAGAGCCCACCGCAGACGAGGGCGGCGGGCGTCCGCAGCGTGCTGGGCCATGGCCGTCACCAGTGACACGAGTGTCGGCCTCTTCCAGGCCGGGGATGAGCTGCCGGGGGGACGAAAGGGACGAAGGGCTCAGACCGCATCAGTGATGAGGTTCCCGGTCCCTGGGGCTTTGCTGAAGAAGGCGCTGGAAGGAGGTGCCCCT
>NW_011894954.1:0-738 GCF_000151845.1 Pteropus vampyrus | reverse complement strand
GAGGTGACTCCAGCTGTGGCGCTGGGAGCCGAGTGTCCCGAGTGTGAGGCCGGTGGAGGAGCGGGCGGGGTGAGGGCTCTGCGGGGCTGGCGGGTGGCTGATGGTCACTCTCCTGGACGTGGGGCGGGCCAGGCCCCCACGTCGGCACAGGCCCAGCCGTCGGAGCGTCAGGAACAGAAAAACAGAAATGGAGCTAACGCCCGCATCCAGCGCAGGGCCCCTGGGACCCGGCAGCTCCTGCGCCCCAGCTGCAGAGCTGTCAGAGCTCAGCCACCCCCGCGTCCCCGTCCCCCGCCTCGCCCGGCTGACCGTCCTCGCTGCCTCCCTGGAGAATCTCGCTTCCCGTCTGATGCACGTGACGGTGGCACTGACTGCGTCGGGGGCTCTGGGGGGTCCTGGCAGTCCCCGTCTGTGGTGCTGACCCTGTGCCACGACTTCCGGTCCCTAGATGTGCTGGGTTCCATCCCTGAGACCCGGCGCGTGGAGTGTGGGCGTCCCAGCACCAAGGCCACCCAGCCTCGTGGTCCCAGGGCCCCCAGCGTTAGCCCCCAGGTGGCCATGTCCTGCTTCCCACCTCGCCTGCCAGGCCGTCCACCGCCGTCCAGCGGGCGGGCTCTCTCCCAGCCTGGGGGAGCCCTCTCTTACGGAGAAGCAGCTCGGTTTTCCCCATGAAGGGGCCGCAGGCCTTTCCCTGCTGCCCGAGCCGCGTGGTCTTCATCTGCCGGCTGCCGTGAGTGT
>NW_011894953.1:2293-4280 GCF_000151845.1 Pteropus vampyrus | reverse complement strand
CCAGAGGTGTGCTTGGTCACTCTCAATTTGCCACCAGCCTTCCCTTGCCAGGGAAGGCAGCACCCTCTCCACCAGCCTCTGTAGCCACATCACCAGTTTGTGCCACAGCCCTGACACACAATTCTATCAGAAAACCTTTTTCTCTGCTTTATGACAGTTGAGAGATTTTCAGGCTTTCCTTCTGTGAATGGGAAACAATTAGTCATTGCACTGCCAAGGACGCTTTTCTATTCATCCCTGGCCTCTCAAGCAATTTCTGCTTTGCTCATTTTATTCTTTGTTGGAAACAACTGTGACCAAGTCTAATACTTTACATCTGTTTTGGAGACCCTTCAACTTCTTGCAGCTGAGTGTGATTGCAGCACATGAGACATTCCCCTAACAGTCCATTAAATGGGGTTGCTGGGCAGGCTGTGCACAGAAGACCCCAAATCCAATGCCATAACCTTCACAAGTTGATGCCAGAGTTCAAACCACTTAACTGGACCTCTCCATGTAAGTCTTATCCCTGAGAAAGCTTTGTAGGCATCAGTAAGAAATCTCTGGAGTTTGCCAATGACTCATGTTTCTCATATTTAGCTCTATATATATTCACCATACCGACTTTTAGTCTCTCCTTCAAAAGAGATCCTTTTGACCTCACTGAAGGTAGTGTTTACTACTGGCAACTCTCTCTACTCATTTTGCAGGGTGATGAGTAATTCATTTATAATAAATAAGAGGACCAGCCATATACCAAATTTTTTTTAAAAACGATGATGTCTACCTGTGCTAGGCACTGTGCTAAGTGCTTTATAGACATTCTATAAAGGGTATTCAATCTCCTTTGGTTAGCTTCTCCTAAAGTCAGATCTCATTTAAAAACTGTTCCTGGGAAAATCTCAATAGGAATCTAAGGCTACCCTGACTGCTATGGTCTGAATATTTGTGCCCCGCCCACCCCCGCAATAAAAAAAAATCATATGCTGAAATCCTAATACCCACGGTGATGGTATTAGGTGGGACCTTTAGGAAGTGATTAGGTCATGAGGTGGGAGTCCTAATGAACGTCATCAGTGCCCTCATTTAAAAAAGACCCCAGAAAGCTTCTCCCTTTTCTACCATGTGACATTACAGTGAGAATAGGGCCATCTATGAGGAAGTGACCCTCCCCAGATATTGAATCTACCAGGACCATGATCCTGGACTTCCTAGCCTTGGAACTGTGACAAAGGTTTGTTGTTTGTAAGACACTCAGTCTCTGGTGTTCTGTTATAGCAGCCTGAATAGACTAAGACACTGACCCTGCCAAGCCTGCAGTTTGGTGTTCTTTGTCCCTCTGCCACTTTGCCAGGAAAATTAGGGCAGCAACCTCTAATTTTGGAGCAGAACAGCAATTTCATGGATCACAGAAATGTACAAAGTTCCTTTCTCTCTGTTTTAGGGCAGAAAACTAGAAAGCAGGACTCTTGCGTTTGTTCTCCACTGCCTCAGTTTTAAACCTGTGCCCCCAGGTCTCCATGTTGACATCGTACAAAATCACATACTTGTCTATCACAGAAACACTCCACTTAGAATTTCAAGCAGATCCATCTGTGCTTTTAAAATCATCTTTGCTCCCTGGGCTCCTGACTATTCTATATAAATAAATCTAAGCCCTGGAGCTCAGAGCCTGCAAGTTAACGTAGAATTAAGCATTTGAGAAGTATAAATACAGCGCACATCCCACTCAGTGCTTAACACTTCCTACTACCTGGACAAGTAGAATTTAGTAAATATGGGAAGATTTTATTAGAACCTGTTTTTTGGTGTTACTTCTAAAAAGCCTTTAAAGAGAAAAACAAGAAATTTCTTGTTATACTGGTCCATGTGATGCTATGAGCCCTATACATGCATGCTTTAAGAGAACAGAATTGAATATCTGAAATACCTTTTTTCCAAACTCTCTTGCTTTAATCTTGAGTTTATTGACTTGAGATTCTGCTATCTCTGCCCTTTCCTTAGTTTC
>NW_011894953.1:0-938 GCF_000151845.1 Pteropus vampyrus | reverse complement strand
ATGCCCCTCCCCATAATCAAATCAGCTCTTCCTTTGCCCTTTATAATTGTCCTTGGCTTTTGGCTAATGGAATAGGAAAGTTTTCTAGAATTCTGCTGTGGACAACGGCAGAGACAGAAAAATTCCATAGGCTATGAGGACCTTGTGTGTATTCTCATTGCTTCCACTGCAATCCAAGCTTGGGCTGGAGAAAGGAAATCTAGAGAGAGTATTTTTCAATTGTGTTCTGTGGAGCTTTGGGTAATCTGAGAAGGGGAGAAGCAGGAAGGTAGGTAAGGCTCTGCATGTCCCCTCCCCCCGAGTCCCCCACCTTTCCAACATCCTTTAAACTAGAATATCTCCACACTGGGGCTGTTGACCTTCCCCCAAAAGTAAAGTATCTCAATCAGCTGATGGGTGAGATACTGATTTTATCAAGACCTACCACTGTTGCTCAAATTTCGCCCGGCTCTTACCTATTCCATAAATATCAACTTCTTTGGTGGCTTTCATGGTCTCTCCACTGACCTCCCACTGCCTTCCACAAAACCCATCCACTTCAACAAGGTTCACTTCCTATTTTCCCACAGCTCCCTTTCCCGTTTCCTCTTATATAGGTTTAGCTATTATCCTAAGACACAACACAGAGGCAGCAAACAAATACCCAGTCTTTCCATAAAAGAGGCCTATTTGTTTATCTTAGTAACTGTGGCCTGAGAGGCTTCTAATTTAACAGGTATCAAGGGGCTGGCTGCAACTCTCTCCAAAGATGTGTAGGGTGGTACACCTCTATTCCACCTCTGGTTGCTGGTATCTCTGAGAAAGAAGCTTGTGCACATGTCTGGTACCCTGGCTTTTATGGCTGCTATGCAGAGAACACATACCTTGATAGCCTGGCTCTGGTGGCCAGCAAGGCTTTGTTCATGGGTTCAATGGGATGATAGCAAACAAAGAAAACA
>NW_011894952.1:2423-3245 GCF_000151845.1 Pteropus vampyrus | reverse complement strand
TATTAAATTTTTAAAAAAGATTTGTCTTTAGATATTTCCCCACCCTCTGCCCCCCTTTAATCCACTGATTAATGTATCTTAAGAGTCTGGAGCAGGGTTCAAGGACAGGAAAGTGCAGTAAGGGAGACAGGAGACTCTAGGAGCCAAGCCCTTGGCCAGAAGTGGGGTCTCTCAGTGATGTACCCCGAATGGACCACGTCTGAAGTTATTTCTTGCCAGAGTAGACAGTGAGGCCCAGGAGGCCTGGTAGGAACCGGTCTCCTTGCCGGTTGTCCTGGGCCCAGGACACCACCCCTGGTATGTGAGGGAGGTCATTAGTACCCCAGCAGGGTAGGGGTCCCCACCCCAGGGTCTGGGGGAAAGAGAGGGGTATTTCCAGGGGAAGGTATTCAGTCCAGGCTTCCTAAAGTCCACCCAGTGGATGGTCAAGAACTCCCACTTTTATGGCCAGGTTCTCAACTGCTGCTGAGAAAGCTCGCACTCTCTGAATTGCATTTGTGACAAAAAGGGAGAGAGCAAAGCCCAGGCTGCAGGCAGGGCTGTCACCAACCTGCTGCGAGGCCTTGGGCAAGTCACGCATCGCACCTTCATGGGTCTCTCAGTCCTGCACCCCCCACTCTGCCCAGAAGGAAGATGTTACCTTCTTAAAAGCCCGTCTTCTAGGTAGACTCTAAGGACAGATGGGGACTGGGAAGCTCTATAAGGAACTGAGAGAGCATTAAGTCCTACTCGGAGAAGAAAAGGCAAACAGAGGGATGTATCTGTCGCCTGAGGGTGGGAGTCTGAGGCTGGGGGATGCCAGGGCCAGGAGGTGAACCCTTC